>NW_027495237.1:0-276302 GCF_021521415.1 Bidens hawaiensis
GATGATTTGTTGTAATGAACACATGAAATATTTTGTGATCATAGAAAAGAAGCTTGTTATTAGACTCAATTATGAGGTAGATCGTGCTGAAGTGAGTGACACAGTATTTGAACATGTATATGATGGAGATATTGGTGTTGCTGAGGGTATATTCCGAGTTGAATACGATAATGAAAGAAGGCTGATAAAGGAAAGTCTAAAGTTAAAGAACCAATCATTATTGATGATTTAAGTAAAGGAGATGCCTTTGTGCAGGCTAGGGGGTCTAGCCAGATGAGAATGATTGTGGATGAACCTGTGGCTGATAGTGTTACAATTGTAGAAGTACCTGTTGAATATATTGTTAAGGATACTAAAGTTATAGATGAAAAAGAACTATAAAGAGGAAGAAGAAGCTGAGGATGAAGTGTAACGATTCCGGCAAATTCAGGTATACCCTAGCCGGAATATACTATTTACTTGTTATTTAATACTGAATATATGAATTATAATGTGTTTATACGAGTATATAAGATTCACAGTACGAATTATACTCAAATGTACAACTAGTCGTATCGGAATTACGATTAATCGATGAACGGTTATTGAAACCCGAACGAATCGGGAATTACATTATAGACGAAATATATAATGTTTAGTGATGTTTACGAAGTATTAAAGCTTCGGGATAAGTGAATTATAGCACAGAAAAAAGGATTTCGATTTATTAGTACGTCGGTACGGTAAACGAAACCTTTAACATCAAACCAAGCAAGAGACGATCGATCAAGCCGAAAAAGATGCACAATTACCGACAATACGATGTGTTAAGTCATTAAATGTCATGGTTTAAGTTTTTAAAGTTTTTAAATCAGTTTTATATAAATTTCATTTTTAAGCCGAAAAAACGACCGTTTTGGCCTCGTTTTGAGCGGAATTAAACGTTTAACCGAAAAACGAACTGAACCAGATTATCCACAACATTATCCGGATTACACAATCCAAATGTGTGGCCATGGTTGGAGTTGTGGGCACCCCCCCCCCCACCTTACAATGGACCGATCGGTCCATAGGCTCCCACACACACACACTTCATTTTCTTTTTTCTAATATCCAACTCTCCAAATCCTCTCTACATTCTTCAACATCCATCCAAAACCCAAGTTTTTAAGCAAGAACACAAGGTAAAAACCGAGTTGTAATCGTGTTTATCTTCTTTTCTTGGTTCATTTACAAGGAAATGAGGTTTCAAATGAAAAATGGGTGAAAACCCGAGATGAAACCGATTCTTGGAGGATCAAGTGATGTATACAAGTTATACAAAGGATCTTGGTCCAAGAAAGTAGCTAAAAGAGTCAAAAACGAAATTTTTACGGTCAAAATCTTTGTTTTGATGTTTTAATCGAAACCATGAAAGAAATGGCTTGATTGTGGGTATAACTTTCTTGGTGTGGTGTTGTTGTGCTTGTAAGTGTTGTATCTAGTGGCTAGCAAAGGCTAGAAACCAAGATCTTTGCGATCTAACGCTAGAAAACACAAAGTAGTTCGGTTTTCGTATGATTTAGATAATTTGAACAGATTGTGATAGACCTAAAGTTGGGTCACGAAATTTCACAGAGATGATCTACACATGAAAATATGAGATCTGTGAATTTTTGGTAATTTTTGGATAAAGGATGAATATTTGGTGAATTTAATGCTCGGTTTTGGCCAAAAATGGTGAAAAATAGCTAAACATCATGAAAAATTCTGGAAAATTTAAGATAAGCTTTTTATAACATATAAAAGTCACACACAAAATTTCAGGTTCATTTGAGAAGTATAAGTAGGCTTTTCGGTAAAACGAGTTCTAGGGATTTCTAGCTCGGTTTTGGTAAAAATGGCATGAAAAAATGAGTTTTTGGTTCTGGAAAAATTACAGGGAACTATGTGGGTGACAGGGGTCATCCCAGAAAAATTTGGGATTTATCGAAGGTCGTTTGGTATTTTCGACATATTTGGTGTTTAAATGACGTTTAAAAATGGTTAAATAAATTTTTAGATACAAAAATTAATTCTGGAAAAATTTATAAAATTCCTTACTGTCAAAATATGGTTTGTACAACATTTCAAGGTCCGAGACTGAACGGATATTTATTTGTGCTAAATGGAACTTAAAAACAAACTTTTAAAGCTTAAAACGTTGTAAACCGGCAAAGTTCGCCTAAGCGAGCTGACTGGTGCATAAAAACCTTAAAAATGGACTATTTTCATGAAACTAAGTTAATCAAGTAAAAATAAATCATCCGAAAATAATTCGGATGATTTGGGTAATTTTACCCGATTTAACAGTTTCCGGTGTATTAAAGACGGAAACGGGCCCCGCGGCCAAACGGGGTGTCTAACCGAGCTCTAATTTCACCACTTTAATGAAAATATCAATAACAACTATTTTCGGGTCGTGTGTGGTCAAACTCATTTTTGTAAACATAAAGACGGATAACCGTGCTAGGCACGCAAAACGAGGAAAACAAACTAACGGTAGTTTTGACTAAAGAACTCTAGGTGATATCACAATCTAAGTCCTGAAAAGTATTTCGGGGTTAACATTGTCCCCGGATCGTGTACGGTACTGGGTTAACAGTGTCCCCAGACGTACCGGTTAACACGAATTTAAGTTATATTGATAGAAATTGTGTAGTAACGATTTGGGGGATCGTATTATAGATCTGTACCAGTAGCCGTGCACCGTAGTACATCTTGCTCACAAGCAGGTGAGTTTTCACGAGCCCCCTTTTTACTGAACTGTTTTAAATATTTTCCCGGGGGCGGAAAGCATGTTTCTATCAAAGTGTTTAAGTACATGCTAATCGCATGGAAACGAATGTATTTATATAATGTTTATTGTACGGAAATCGTACGGTAATGTATTAACATGGTAATTAACTGAGTTGCTAATATTGTAAGGCCCGAAACAGTGTTCTGGGTTAACAGTGTCCCCAGAGGTTATTAAATGTATTTCTGGGTTAACAGTGTCCCAGAGGATATTGGAAATGTTCTGGGTTAACAGTGCCCCCAGAGGTTATTAAATATGTTTCTGGGTTAACAGTGTCCCCAGAGGTTATTAGATATGTTTCTGGGTTAACAGTGTCCCCAGGGGTAATTTGATGTGTTTCGAGGTTAACAGAGTTTTCACTTGTGAACTCAGTATAATTACATCGCTTATTTATGATTTTTTATAATGATTTGTCATGGTTTTATTTAAATTAGTGAAACTCACCAACTATTCGTAGTTGACCCGTTTTCTTTACATGCTTTCTAGGTACACTCAAATTGGAATGAGTGATATGTGTTCGATGCCGTGTGCTATTTTGTGGAAGTCTAGAGATCTATATTTTTCATTAAATATGTTAATGTACTATCGGTAACACTTATGTGATAACGCTTAGATGGTTATGAAACTCATAACAATGTAATACGTTTAAATTAATGTAGTGGTGTTTTCTTTATAAACAATGCTGTTGATATCAGATGTGTCTGTTGCATCCCGTGTACGTTTCCGCTGCGGGTTACGGGGTGTTACAGAACTTGGTATCAGAGCCATTGGTTATAAAGAATTAGCATGTTTTTAAAAGATACCTAAAATATAACCAGTAGCTCAAGTATTATAGGATCTGAATATCTACTAATAATTTATTGTGACGAGATCGGGATGAACTTGGATGGACAAGTGGGTTATTATGGTCCGGAACATAATAACAGACTTGTCTGCACGAGGGAATTCGGGGAAAGTCACGGGGGACTTTAATAGGTAAAATTGGCAACATACGTGCAAATATGTGATAATATTGTTATGTGGTCAAGTTGTATAAGTAAGTGTATATTAATTTGATTATGATTTACACTATGGAAAGAAACTATATGTTTGTTAACTTGTGTGCAGGTAAAATGTCAAGAACTCCTAGTTTGTCGATTGAGGAGGACCCGGAGGAGGTCAGCTCCGGGGACTCTGGGAGCCCACTCGTAGCATCTAGCACAGAGCCTAGCGAGGCTAGCCTTAGGAGTTTCCGGCCAGTCCCCCCCAGCTAGGATTCCAGATCCCCCTACCCCATCCGCACCACAGGCCGCCCCTGCACCCCCCGGATTCGGACCCCGCCTTACGGCTGCGGATCAGTATCCCACATGTCCGACCTACCTCGCCCCCACCCAGACCTGCTACCCGCAGGGGCGAGTCCTCCCGCTCTCAGCCCGAGCCTGCGACTCCACCTGTGTGGGGGTCTTCCGAGACAGGAACGGGACGGCGGCCTGGCTCCGAGTGCTCAACCGAACAGGTGAATGAGCACTCCGCCGCCCTGACGGTGGGAGTCCATAGGAGGATGTACTTGGGTGATTGCATACTGGACCATCAGTATGCGATTGCCCAGCTGAAGAGGGAGTGCTCATACTCCCAATGGATGCTCGGCCGGATGGAGATGCGGGTCCGGGTTATGATGGCTGTGTTGGTGGTGTTGGTGGCGATATTGGTGGGGTTGGTTTACCACCGTGTTTAGTTGTGTTGGGATGGGAATAGACAGGGACCCCGTTTTTTTTTTATGCTCTGTGTAAGCAGTTAGTGGGTGATGCTAACATGGAGTGAATCTTGTTTAGTTATAATACAACCACTGGCCCTTAGGGTGGGTCTCTTTTGGGGCATATCAGTATAGATACTTTTGGGTATCATTCAAGCACTGACCCGTTGCGGGTTATGTCGAGATGATGCCGACATAGGCCCTACTTATGAAAACTTAACTAATGTAATAGTGACAGGAAAGTAATATGAATGGATGTTTGTGTAATATGTACTAACGTTTATTAATGAATGGAATGTTTGTTGTGTTTTATAATTGGAACTTGTATTGATTATATATATTTTCTTGATGTTGTGTAGAATGGCACCAAAACGTTCAGCCCAATTGTCGGAAGTGGACGTGAGTCGTTTGATTTCTCAACAGTTAGAGGCGGCGATACCGGATATAGTATCGCGCATCGCCGCCAGTATTAACAATTCGGCCAATCCAACCCCACCGAGCAATCAAACGACCACCAATAATGACGGGGAACGAAATACTAATCCTCCGCAGAATGATAACACGATTCCGAGTAATGACGCACCGCCTAGGGTGGTCGTTACAGACAGTAATGGCCCTATACCTACGGTAGAGACGAACCGTACTGAACCGATTCGTGCATCCAGGGGATGTTTCGATCAAGGACTTCATGTTGTGCAAACCTCTAGAGTTTAGCGGGTCTGAAGGACCAAATGGGTTGGTTAAATGGATCGAGAAAATAGAATCCGTGGTGAATATCAGCAACTGCCCCGAGGATTGTGTTGTTAAGTATGCTGCCTGTACATTCACGGACCATGCCTTGACATGGAGGAACACGATAGTGCAGACCCGCGGCTAGGCGGCGACAAACCGCATGACCTGGACGGAGCTCAAGGCTCTTGTACTGGAACATTTCTGCCCGAAAAACGAATTGCAAAAATTAGAAAATGAATTGTGGAACCTGGAGATGCAGGGGGCAGACCATTTGGGTTATACGAACCGGTTTAATGAGTTGTCACGATTGGGTACCATGGTTGGTCACCCCAGAGTCGAAGAGGGTGGAGCGTTATATTTGGGGGCTAACTCCAGTTGTAAGGAGTATAGTCAATTCTGGGGGACACCAGACGTATGAGGGAGTGCGGGTGACGCAAGCTGGTATCGTCACGTATGATTTCGTAAGGAGCGGGTCACTGAAGGTGGTAGGAGAGTCCGCTGGGGGAAGCGGAGTTCACATGACCATGAGACCCTGGAAAAGTAGCAAGGTAAACGTGCTAGACCCACTGCCCAGAACTACGCCATGACTAGTTCGGGCGGAAGGCAAGAACCGCAGAAGGGGAACGTTTCCTAAGTGTGGGAAATGTGGGTACCACCATGGTGGCGTGTGCAAAGAGGTGGTGTGCTCACCGGTGCGGCAGGATTGGGCACTACGCACCGAGCTGTAGGACAAACCTGAACAACTTGAACCGGCAACCGCAACCTATCCGTGCGCAGCCATTTAGGACCCAATCAGCCCGACAACAAAAACCCACAAGGAAATCAAGTGATGACCACCAGTCGTGCTTGCTTTGAATGCGGTAGCACAGATCACTTCAAGAAAAACTGTCCAAAGCTGAACCAGGGAGGAAATGGGCGGCAACCCGCGGGTCAGGCATCGTCGTCCAATCCGGCGCGAGGCCGAGCATTCGTGATGGGGTGGCGAACGAGGCACGCCAGGACCCCAGCGTAGTGACAAGTACATTCCTCGTCTCTGATCATTACGCTTCTGTATTATTTGATACAGGCGCCGATTGAAGTTTTGTCTCCGTTAGATTCCTTTCGATAGCAAACCTTCCTATTGGTGAAACCATAGAACCTTACACCGTAGAAGTCGCTAACGGTTATAAACCATGATAGTTAATCAGATAGTTCGGAATTGCCCTTATATTCTGAACGAACAATTCTTTCTGATTGACTTGTTACCGGTAGAATTGGGTAGTTTTGACGTGATAGTGGGAATGGATTGGTTAGCACGTAACAGGGGTAGAAATAAACTGTGAAAAGAAAATCGTCAAGATCCGGGTGTCGGATGACGAGGAGGTATTAGTGCAAGGAGAAAAATCCGGCACCATGATACCATTTATATCCCACCTCAAGGTGTTAAAATATATACGTCAGGGATGTGTGGCGTATCTAGCGAGCCTGACGGCCACTGATTCTGAGGAAAAACGGGTGGACGATATTCCCGTGGTACGCGAATTTCCACAAGTTTTCCCAGAGGAACTTCCTGGATTACCGCCAACCCGACAGGTCGAATTCAGAATCGATCTGTTACCTCAAGCTGGCCCTGTTGCTAAGGCACCTTACCGACTTGCACCATCTGAGATGCAAGAATTATCCAACCAGTTGCAAGAATTGTTGGATAAAGGATTTATTCGTCCTAGTTATTCCCCGTGGGGTGCACCGGTACTATTCGTGAAAAAGAAGGACGGGAGCCTTAGAATGTGCATCGATTACAGGGAATTGAACAAGTTGACAATCAAAAATAGGTATCCTCTTACCCGAATCGATGATCTGTTCGACCAACTACAAGGTGCGAGCTACTTCTCAAAAATAGATCTTAGATCGGGATACCATCATGTTAGAATTCAGGAGGAGGATATCCCAAAAACCGCATTCCGGACTCGCTACGGTCATTACGAGTTCTTAGTTATGCCTTTTGGGCTAACAAATGCGCCAGCAGTGTTCATGGATCTCATGAATCGAGTCTGTAAACCCTACCTCGATAAATTCGTCGTCGTGTTTATTGACGATATTTTGATATACTCGAAGAATAAAGAAGAGCACGAGCAACACTTAAGATTAATTTTGGAGCTTCTAAATCAGGAGAAGTTGTATGCAAAATTCTCCAAGTGTAACTTCTGGTTACAAGAAGTGCAATTCCTTGGTCACGTTATAAATCACCAAGGAATACACGTTGATCAAAGTAAGGTTGAAGCAGTTAAGAATTGGCAAGCGCCTAGATCGCCAAAGGAAATCCGCCAATTCTTAGGCTTAGCTGGATACTATCGTCGATTTATAGAGAATTTTTCCAGCATCGCCCAACCTTTAACCCTCCTGACTCAAAAGGATCGAAAGTATGATTGGGGAGAAGATCAGGAAACGGCGTTTCAAACGCTAAAACAAAGATTGTGCCAAGCGCCAATCTTAAGCCTCCCCGATGGAGACGATGGTTTTGTCGTGTATTGTGATGCATCCCGGAGAGGGTTAGGATGTGTGTTGATGCAAAATAATAAGGTTATAGCCTATGCTTCTCGACAGTTAAAAATACACGAGAAAAATTACACTACTCATGACTTAGAACTGGGAGCAGTTATCTTCGCACTTAAAATCTGGAGACATTACCTCTACGGTACAAAGTGCACCATCTTCACCGATCATAAAAGTTTGCAACACATATTCGATCAGAAAGAACTGAATATGAGGCAACGAAGATGGGTCGAGTTATTAAGCGACTATGACTGTGACATCCGTTATCACCCCGGCAAAGCTAACGTCGTAGCCGATGCCTTGAGTAGGAAGGATCGGGTTAAACCATTGCGAGTGCGAGCGTTGGGAATGATAGTCCAGTCGAACCTTTCGGATTTAATTCGAGTCGCTCAACGCGAGGCGTTGAAAGAGGAGCAAATGGAAAAAGAAGGACTTTACGGTAACGAGAAGAATTTCGAACAGCGCTATGGACGAAATTCTCTATTTCAAAAATCGGATTTGGATCCCGACCCTCCATGACCTTCGTGATTTAATCATGGACGAAGCGCATAAATCAAAATATTCCATACATCCGGGATCGGATAAGATGTACAAGGATGTGAAGGAGTTCTATTGGTGGCCGGGTATGAAAAAGGATATAGCCACATATGTCGGCAAGTGTACGACGTGTGCGAGGGTTAAGGCGGAGCACCAGAAACCTTCGGGAATGTTACAACAACCGGAAATTCCTTAATGGAAGTGGGAGCAGAACACGATGGATTTTGTGACACATCTCCCCAAGACGTCCCGAGGACATGATGCAATTTGGGTAGTCGTGGATAGATTAACCAAATCGGCACATTTTATTCCGATTAGAAATAATTATAACACTGAGAGACTTGCGCAGATTTATATAAATGAAATTGTGTCTCGTCATGGTATACCCATCTCGATCATCTCCGATCGGGATAGCCATTTCACCTCCAACCTTTGGAAAGCTGTCCAAGAAGCGTTGGGAACGCGTATTGATCTAAGCACAGCTTACCACCCTCAGACCGACGGTCAGTCTGAGAGGACCATCCAAACACTGGAGGATTTGCTTCGTGCATGTGTACTGGATTTTAAGGGAAATTGGGATCAACATCTCCCACTCGTTGAATTTTCCTATAATAATAGTTACCATAGCAGTATAAAGGCAGCGCCTTACGAAGCATTGTATGGACGGAAATGCCGATCGCCACTTTGCTGGACTGAATTGGGCGACACACAGGTTATTAGATCAGATCTGGTCCAGGAAACGACCAGCAAAATCCTTGAAACTAAAAACAATCTGAAGGCCGCGCGGGATCGGCAGAAGAGTTATGCCGATAACCGTAGAAAACCGTTATCATTCGAGAAAGGTGATAAAGTGTATTTGAAAGTATCACCGTGGAAGGGTGTGGTTAGATTTGGCAAGGCGGGGAAGTTAGCCCCTAGATATATTGGACCATTCGATATTACTGCGAAAATCGGTCCTATAGCCTACCGATTAGAACTGCCTGATGAACTGAGTGCAGTTCACAACGTGTTTCACGTGTCGAACCTGAAAAGGTGTCTGTCGGCTGAGACGTCGGTGTTACCCTTAGAGGGTGTTCAAATAAATGATAAGCTCAACATTGTAGAGGAGCCCATAGAAATAGTAGACGAGAAAATCAAGCAACTTAGACACAATAAGATCTCGTTGGTCAAAGTTAGATGGAATTCGCAACGAGGCCCAGAATATACATGGGAACGAAAGGACGAATTTCGGAAGAAATATCCCCACCTACTTCCGCAAAAGGAAGTAGTTGATGCGTAAAATTTCGAGGACGAAATTTTCGTAACGGGGGGGAGAATGTAACGATTCCGGCAAATTCAGGTACACCCTAGCCGGAATATACTATTTACGTGTTATTTAATACTGAATATATGAATTATAATGTGTTTATACGAGTATATAAGATTCACAGTACTAATTATACTCAAATGTACAACTAGTCGTATCGGAATTACGATTAATCGATAAACGGTTATTGAAACCCGAACGAATCGGGACTTACATTATAGACGAAATATATAATGTTTAGTGATGTTTACGAAGTATTAAAGCTTCGGGATAAGTGAATTATAGCACAGAAAAAGGATTTCGATTTTATTAGTACGTCGGTACGGTAAACGAAACCTTTAACATCAAACCAAGCAAGAGACGATCGATCAAGCCGAAAAAGATGCACAATTACCGACAATACGATGTGTTAAGTCATTAAATGTCATGGTTTAAGTTTTTAAAGTTTTTAAATCAGTTTTATATAAATTTCATTTTTAAGCCGAAAAACGACCGTTTTGGCCTCGTTTTGAGCGGAATTAAACGTTTAACCGAAAAACGAACTGAACCAGATTATCCACAACATTATCCGGATTACACAATCCAAATGTGTGGCCATGGTTGGAGTTGTGCCCCCCCCCCCTACCACCTTACAATGGACCGATCGGTCCATAGGCTCCCACACACACACTTCATTTTCTTTTTTCTAACATCCAACTCTCAAAATCCTCTCTACATTCTTCAACATCCATCCAAAACCCAAGTTTTTAAGCAAGAACACAAGGTAAAAACCAAGTTGTAATCGTGTTTATCTTCTTTTCTTGGTTCATTTACAAGGAAATGAGGTTTCAAATGAAAAATGGGTGAAAACCCGAGATGAAACCGATTCTTGGAGGATCAAGTGATGTATACAAGTTATACAAAGGATCTTGGTCCAAGAAAGTAGCTAAAAGAGTCAAAAACGAATTTTTACGGTCAAAATCTTTGTTTTGATGTTTTAATCGAAACCATGAAAGAAATGGCTTGATTGTGGGTATAACTTGCTTGGTGTGGTGTTGTTGTGCTTGTAAGTGTTGTATCTAGTGGCTAGCAAAGGCTAGAAACCAAGATCTTTGCGATCTAACGCTAGAAAACACAAAGTAGTTCGGTTTTTCGTATGATTTAGATAATTTGGACAGATTGTGATAGACCTAGAGTTGGGTCACGAAATTTCACAGAGATGATCTACACATGAAAATATGAGATCTGTGAATTTTTGGTAATTTTTGGATAAAGGATGAATATTTGGTGAATTTAATGCTCGGTTTTTGGCCAAAAATGGTGAAAAATAGCTAAACATCATGAAAATTCTGGAAAATTTAAGATAAGCTTTTTATAACATATAAAAGTCACACACAAAATGTCAGGTTCATTGGAGAAGTCTAAGTAGGCTTTTCGGTAAAACGAGTTCTAGGGATTTCTAGCTCGGTTTTGGTAAAAATGGCATGAAAAATGCGTTTTTGGTTCTGGAAAAATTACAGGGAACTATGTGGGTGACAGGGGTCATCCCAGAAAAATTTGGGATTTTTCGAAGGTCGTTTGATATTTTCGACATATTTGGTGTTTAAATGACGTTTAAAAATGGTTAAATAAATTTTAGATATAAAAAATTAATTCTGGAAAAATTTTATAAAATTCCTTACTGTCAAAATATGGTTTGTACAAAATTTCAAGGTCCGAGACTAAACGGATATTTATTTGTGATAAATGGAACTTAAAAACAAACTTTTAAAGCTTAAAACGTGTAAACCGGCAAAGTTCGCCTAAGCGAGCTGACTGGTGCATAAAAACCTTAAAAATGGACTATTTTCATGAAACTAAGTTAATCAAGTAAAAATAAATCATCCGAAAATAATTCGGATGATTTGGGTAATTTTACCCGATTTAACCGTTTCCGGTGTATTAAAGACGGAAACGGGCCCCGCGGCCAAACGGGGTGTCTAACCGAGCTCTAATTTCACCACATTAATGAAAATATCAATAACAACTATTTTCGGGTCTTGTGTGGTCAAACTCAAATTTGTAAACATAAAGACGGATAACCGTGCTACACGCAAAACGAGAAAACAAACTAACGGTAGTTTTGACTAAAGAACTCTAGGTGATATCACAATATAAGTCCTGAAAAGTATTTCGGGGTTAACATTGTCCCCGGATCGTGTACGGTACTGGGTTAACAGTGTCCCCAGACGTACCGGTTAACACGAATTTAAGTTATATTGATAGAAATTGTGTAGTAACGATTTGGGGGATCGTATTACAGATATGTACCAGTAGCCGTGCACCGTAGTACATCTTGCTCACAAGAAGGTGAGTTTTCACGAGCCCCTTTTTACTGAACTGTTTTAAATATTTTCCAGGGGCGGAAAGCATGTTTCTTTCAAAGTGTTTAAGTACATGCTAATCGCATGGAAACGAATGTATTTATATAATGTTTATTGTACGGAAATCGTACGGTAATGTATTAAGATGGTAATTAACTGAGTTGCTAATATTGTAAGGCCCGAAACAGTGTTCTGGGTTAACAGTGTCCCCAGAGGTTATTAAATGTATTTCTGGGTTAACAGTGTCCCAGAGGATATTGGAAATGTTCTGGGTTAACAGTGCCCCCAGAGGTTATTAAATATGTTTCTGGGTTAACAGTGTCCCCAGAGGTTATTAGATATGTTTCTGGGTTAACAATGTCCCCAGGGGTAATTTGATGTGTTTCGGGGTTAACAGAGTTTTCACTTGTGAACTCAGTATAATTACATCGCTTATTTATGATTTTTATATTGATTTGTCATGGTTTATTTAAATTAGTGAAACTCACCAACTATTCGTAGTTGACCCGTTTTCTTTACATGCTTTCTAGGTACACTCAAATTGGAATGAGTGATATGTGTTCGATGCCGTGTGCTATTTTGTGGAAGTCTAGAGATCTATATTTTTCATTAAATATGTTAATGTACTATCGGTAACACTTATGTGATAACGCTTAGATGGTTATGAAACTCAGAACAATGTAATACGTTTAAATTAATGTAGTGGTGTTTTCTTTATAAACATTGTTGATATCAGATGTGTCTGTTGCATCCCGTGTACGTTTCCGCTGCGGTTACGGGGTGTTACATGAAGAAAAGTTAGAATTTGGTGATTCTTATGAAGATTTTACTGATATAGATGATGATGATCCACAAGGCGGTGTTGGTGCCTTGTTTGGAAAAGCAGATTAAAAGTTTGACTCTGTTGGAGGAAATGTTCAATCTGATGAACCTCCACAGGAGCCTGAAACTAAGAATGCTTCCACTGATAAACCGTCGGAGGAATTGGAAGATTTTGATATATTTTGGGATCCTTCGAGGTTTAAAGTATCACATATGGAGGAGGAATTGAAAGAAGGAGAAATACCGGTTGATAATTCTGAGTTAGAAAAGATGTTAGATGTATTGGTTGATGATCTGACATTCGATTTTGAAAAAGACATAATCGAGACAAATATAAATGAAGACTGGTTGAATTCGGATGTTGTATTTGATGAAAGACTAGAGTCTTTTAAATATGTGGGAGAATCGGAGAAGGTTGATGCCTTTGAAGAGGTATTTGATGAAGAGATTGAAATGGAGCCAGATCCTTCTAAACAGTCTAAAAATTTACAAAGGAGGAAATGAAGGGTCGGTATTCTGAACACACTGTTGAGCCAAAGCAAGTATAACCTCAAAAAGATGTGGCGTTGGGAAAATGTATAAGTATAGCCTATTTGAGTAAAATTCGGAAGATTGCTATACGAAGACTATTTGGGGTTCAATACTTAAATAGTTTGATGGAGCTTAAATCGTTGCTATGGTTTGATGTGTTTGACATTTTTACACATTATGACCAACTATACAAACCAAAGAGTGGTCATGTTAAATAGATATGGGAGTTCATGGTGAATGAAGCGAAAAGAGGATTTAAAAAGTGGGTACCTCAGGTTCCTCGTGTTTTCATGTAAAGATCTAGAAAGAATCCTGAAGGTGAGTTGATTCTCACCTTGTGATATTCTCGACCAGTATCTATCTGGATCGTGGAGATAAGAAATATGATGTGTTACGGGTTTATGATTCTATGTGGCTGGTGAATTGCTCACAGAAATACATTGACGTGTTACATTAGAGCACGATACAGTGTTCGAACGATAAATTTAAGACTCAAGCCAATCAGTTCCAGGAGGTTGTTGATTTATGTTTTGAAAAAAATATACATTCTGGACGTGTTTGGGAAACTAATTGAGAGAGGTAAGTGCGGAACAAGATCATATTGAGGCGGAGTTTGAGGCAGAACGTCAGGAAAGAATTACTCAGGCTTCATGGAATCGTTTACAATATATGCCAAGCCGAGTACCTCGTCTAACTTCACAACTAAAATCAATGAATCCGTCGTTTGAAGAAGCAAGGAAAGCTTATCGCAATAAGCATTTTGGCATTGATTAAAGACACAAGTACCTAGCACTATCCAAGGGGGAGTTGTTAGTGCAAAATGTGTAATGCTAGGTCATGTATAGTTAAAACGAGCTAAAATTGTTAGATTTGTTGTTAAGGGCGTAGAAGTTTACTTGCCAGCGTATAATACTTATACGGTGTATAAGTCTTATACGCTAGGTGACTTATACAGCCATAGGCTGATGTGTATAAATATGCTTAATGTTGTTATATTTTGTACTCTTTTGGTGAAAAAGTTATCATTTGTACTCTGAGATTGTTTTATGAATATAGTGATAATTACATTAAGTTGACATGTATTTGATTCCTTTGCTATTATGTTTCCACCTTACAGCTTAGTATAGTAACACGACGTTTTCGGTTTGTATCGTATTGTACCTACAAGTATACGATGACATCTTATGTTCCGGCAACCAGTCTTTCACTCAATAATATGAACTTCATCGAGGGGTATACGGAGGTTACCCTCGGAAAGACATTTCTTGAGATTCGATACATGAAACACCGGGTGAACGTTGGAGAGTTCAAGAGGGAGTTTAAGTCTATAAGCAATAGGACCAACTCTATCGAGAATTTCAAAAGGACCAACAAATCGAAGAGCTAGTTTCCCTTTCTTTCCAAATCTAACCACTCCCATCCACGAGGATGGTTTGAGCAGATGACGGTCACCAACATTGAACTCAAGAGGTTTTATTCTCATATCCGCATAACTCTTTTGACGGCTACGAGTGGCGAGAAGATTTTGACGAATCTGTGCAGATTAGTCGTTTCTTACACTAATTCTAGACCGGTGATTTGAGATTCTCCAACATCGTTCCAATAAATCGGGGGACGACATTTACGACCATAGAGGGCTTGAAAAGGAGCCATACCAATGCTAGAATGAAAACTTTTGTTATACGAGAACTCGATGAGAGGTAAGTGAGTATCCCAGTAGTGAGATCCAAACGTGTTCCCAAAGCTGATGTAACATCTTGTTTTATGGACAAAAATAAAATATATAAAGCGTATGTTTTAAATATTGATAAACGAGTAAAATGATTATTTGAGATATTTAGGCCAAACAATTAGTATTATAAGACACCGTATAAAATTTATTATATTTGACCTTGTTCCGTTTCTAACAAAACTTAGGTCGAAACATAGAGAAAAATAAGCATGTTTCAACCACATATTTGTAATTTTATAAAATATTGTATTTTGAAAGTTATTAAATAAAGATAAGATATGAGTTATAATAATAATAATAATAATAATAATAATAATAATAATAAACACTTAGAGTTTACATAATAAGTAATGATAATAGTAATATATTAGTAATATAATAATAAAAATTTTTTGGAGAGTGCACCGTGCACGTGTGAAGGTGTATAGATAGTTATTAATATTCATCAATGAATAATTTTATTCTTTCCATAAGATTTGATAGCCACGAATTAAACCGACGTACTAGAGTCGGTAACAGTTGACTATAAGTTAAGAGTTGAGGGTAATTCGTGAAATCAAATTTGTATTTCAACTTCTGCACAACGAATAGGGTATGTATTTTCCCTTTTATATTCTTGTTAACTAGTTAACTTTAATTATATATATTATTGTAGTAGAAATATAAATAACATTAGGAATCCCATGGTGAACTATATGATCCGAATTTATACCCTATCAATATAAAAAAGAAAATAATAAATAATCTGGATAGTCAAGAGTAACAACTCACTGGAGTAGGATGTATAATTTTGGCATAACATGTCTAGTACGTGCACAACTAGATTGTGGTATATGTCCACTTTAATCATGAATTATTAAGATAAACTATAAATTACTAGATATGATTGTTGAACCATAATGTGTCTACACTTAAATGGTTGTGCACGATATTGACAACTGTTATGCTAAGGGCCTATGACTATTAGAATATTAGTTCATATATATATATATATATATATATATATAT
Organism: Bidens hawaiensis; assembly: GCF_021521415.1. NCBI lineage: Eukaryota > Viridiplantae > Streptophyta > Magnoliopsida > Asterales > Asteraceae > Bidens > Bidens hawaiensis. The sequence continues at coordinate 16,069 of NW_027495237.1, forward strand.
ATATATATATATATAAAAGTAACCTAGTTTATTAAATTATAGATTCTAGTTAAAGTGGGTTAAGCCAGATTAGTTGAAGAAAACCTGTTCAGGTGAGCTACTTAAACTATTTTTAAAACTCTGATACATGCTCGTAAAATTATTTGGACTGTAATTGATCATGTATTTGCATGGCGCATATGGTGTGGCACCCAAGGTTTTATATATATATATATTATAATGATCATTATATTTTCCCAAGGGGACATACACTTAATATAGCTGTATACGTACGTAAAGTCTGTATGTGTGAATATATATTGCTGACCTGGCTTTAACGTGAAGCGGCCAGGTTATAATTATGGCATGACATGCAATGAGCTCATACTTGATCAATAAAATTGTTTTAGTATCTGTTTATAAAATATGTCGGTTTATGCGACTCACCAGCTATGTGCTGACGTAATTTTACCCAAGCATGTTTTTCAGGTTGATAAATAAAGGCACGGAGTTAGCTACTAAGTGTTGGAAAAGTTTAGATGTTTTATTTTATTACCGTTACGTTTTGTAGTATGTGTAATAGTTAGACATGTAACAAATATTTTAGTAGTTTTTTTTATATAAGATTACATTTCCGCTGTAAGTATGTGCCGACTGGTAACTGTAAGTGCCCCATCCTGGGTGGGGTGTGACAGCTGATTTGAGAGATTTCTAGAAGCGAGAAGTAAAACGACCATATCTATCAAAAATAATGGTTAACGGAGTTCCATGATGACAAACAATCTTCTCGGCATAAATTTGTGCCAATTGATCAACAAAATACGTTTCTTTGATAGGTATGATATGAGCATATATAGTCAATTGTTCGATGATCACCCAAACACTATCATGTTGCCTACGAGTAGGAGGGAGCTTAGTAGTAAAATCCATAGCAATACCGTCCCACTTCTACTCGGGAACGGGAAGTTGTTCACGTAACCGAAAGGGTCGATGATGTTCGGCGTTCACTGTAGAGCACGTGAGACATTTTGAGACATAAAGAGCAATGTCTTTCTTTATCCAGGGCAGTCAATAGATGGAACGAAGATCAGTGTACATCTTATTCGCACCGGGATGTATGGAATATCGTGACTTATGAGCTTCGTCCATAATAAATGTGCGAAGGTTGTCACGATCGAGAATCCATAAACGGTTAAGAACGTAAAGCAGACCATTGGGTTTGGTTTCCAATTGAGGTTGGACACCACACGAAAGCTCATCATACATATTACCTTCGGTGACAGGTTCGTGTTGGGCGTCGAGAATACGTTTTTCAAGATCATTTTGGATGAGAACGAAAGTAAAGAGAATGGATTTGACTTGCTTCTTACAACTCAGAGCGTCGGCCACGACGTCTACTTTTCCGGTATGATAACGAATCTCGCATTCGTAATCACTAAGCAACTAGGCCCATCGACGTTGTTTCATATTGAGTCCCTTTTGATCGAAGATTTGTCGGAGACTCTTATGATCGGTAAACACCACACATTTCGTACCATAGATATAGTGTCTTGAAATTTTCAAGGCAAATACAACAACACTAAGCTTGAGATCATGCGTCATATAATTTTTCTCGTTTACCTTGAGTTGTCTCTAAGCGTATGCAATAATATTGCCTCGTTACATGAGAACACAACCGCGACCTTGGTTAGAGGAGTCACAGGAAATGACAAAATCTTCATTACCTTCGAGAAAAGAAAAAATATGAGCATTTCAAAGCATGTCCTTAAGGGTTTGAAAGGCTTATTCTTGCTTTGACCACCACATATAGGGTTTACCCTTGTGTGTTAAAGCGGTGAGCGGCAATGCAATCTTAAAAGGTTCCGAATGAAACGACGGTAATATCCCGCCAAACCAAGAAAATATCGAACTTCGGTGGGAGAAATAGATGGATTCCCTTTTTTACGGATTCAATCTTTGAGGAATCGACATGAATACCTTTGTCGTTGACAATATGCCCCAAGAACTGAACTTCTTTAAGCCAAAACTCGCACATAGAAAACTTGACGGCAACTGTTCCTTCCGAATGAGGTCAAGAATGGCATGAAGGTTCTCTTTGTGATCATTGTCGGATTCCGAATAGATCAATATATCATGGATGAAAAAAATTACAAACTTGTCCAAGTAGGGTTTACACACACGGTTCATAAGATCAATGAAAACCGTGGGTGCATTGGTTAGCCCAAAAGGCACAACACGAAATTTGTAATGCCAACATCGAGTACCAAAGGCGGTCTTAGGGATGTCATACTCAATAATGCGAAGTTGATGATAACCTGAACGGAGATGGATCTTCGAGATTCATGCAGCTCCTTAAAGTTGATCGAAAAGATCGTCAATGCGTGGAAGCGGATAATGGTTCTTGACGGTAAGCTTGTTGAGTTTACGGTAATCGATGCACATGTGGAACGAACCATATTTCTTCTTGACAAACAAAACAAGTGCGCTCCTAGGAAAAGAACTCGAGTGTATGAAACCCTTGTCCAAGAGTTCTTGTAGTTGGCTCAAAACTTCAGGCATTTCGGATTGTGCAAGATGGTAAGGTGCTTTAGCAACGAGGTTAGCTCCAAGTATGAGATCAAAAACGAATTAGACTTAGCGAATAGGAGGAAGTCCGGAGACGTCATCGGGAAAAACGTCGGAAAAATTATGCAAAATCGGTATATCAGATATCTTCTTTCTTTATGCTCTTTCTCCACCACTAGAGCTACGAACGCAACATTCTTCTTACGCAAATAACGTTGAGCTTGAAAGCACGACATGAAGTTAAGCTTAGATGTAGGCGTATCACTGAAAACATTAAGGACATGACCATTTTTGAGAGGTATACGAAGGGATTTCTAGAAGCATACGACTTCAGTAGGGTTAAGAGTGAGCCAATGCATTCCAACTATGATGTCGACACTACCCATTTGAATAGGAATGAGTTCGATACGGTACTTGACTTTATTATGAGTTATGACACAATCCCGAATTAGAGAATCAATAATAATCGAATTTCCATCGGCTACTTCTACGGAAAACAGCTTAGATAAATTATCCCAAAGCTTATCAATAATATACGCAAAATCCAAAGAAATAAAGCTCTTATCGGCACTCGTATCAGGTAACATCGATAAAAAAGGATTATCAATGAGAAACGCACCATTCATCACGTCTCTAGAGATTTGAGCTTGATTCACATTCATCCTAAAAGGACGACCATTAGAACCTTGATGGGTTTGAGCAACTTGATTCAATGAAGGAGCTTGAATAGCAGGGGCTTGTGTTGATGCAGATGGAGGAGCTATGATTTGAGGCACTTGAGGAGTATAGGCTTGCAATGCATAAACTGGAAGAACTTGGGGTTGATAGGTTTGCACTTGGTGGGCTTGGGAAGTATAGTAAGGTGCGGGGTGTACTTGGGCTTCTGGTGCATGGGTGGCATAGTAGGGTGCTGACATCACATGGGCTTTATAAGCATGAGCAAGCAATGGACACACATTGCGGATATGGTTAGCGTCTCCATAATGGTAGCAAGCACGGGTATTAGGAACAACGAGTTGAGCATGAGGGGTAGTGGCAAGTCTAGGAGCATGCGGTGCAGACTGTGTTTGGATGGCTTGCGAACTAGGCGGTGCACGACAAACGTTAGCAAGGTGACCATAAATATTGCATTGGGTGCACAGTCAACAAGGGGATTGAGCAGGGTGATGACGGTTACATTTTGCACGTAGTGGGTGAGGTCCAGTGTAGAATATATTGTTCGGGCGCTTTGGTTAGGTGGAGGTTGGTTATTGGGTTGGTTAACAGCATAGTTTAGGTGATTGGCTTTATGCTTGTTGTTGTTGTTCTTGTTGTAGTGGTTACTATTGTTGTTGAAAACAAGTTGGGTTCGGGTTTAGCATCAGTGGATGAGTTTGTTTTGGTCTTGTCAGGGGTAGGCTTGGAATCCTTTCGGGACAAGGTTCCATCCCTAACATGATCGTCGGTGAGGGAAGCAACTAGGTCCATAGCCTCACCAATGGTTAAAGGGTCATGACTCACAACCGCATAATGAAAAATAGCCGTTAAACCGGGAATGTATTTCCAAAAGCCATGAGTCTCGGGGGTTAAAATATGGGGTACAATGCGGCTAAGTTCTTGAAAACGGTTGGAATAGGTAGAGTTATCCCCACCAATTTTCTTGAGCTCCCAAAACTCAGCCTCAAGCCTTTGCATTTCATGTTCAGGGCAATACTCTTTCTTCATGGCCTCCTTTAGATCATCCCAAGGCATGGCCACTGCCAACTCAGTTCCTTGGTTAACCTTGAAAGCATTCCACCAAGTGATAGCTCGGTCCTTGAAAACGCTCAAGGAGAACTTAGTCCGTTTGGCATCCGAACATTCGCAATGGATGAACACGTTCTCCATTTTCTCGAACCACTGCAGGAGTTTGATGGAATTTTCCTCACCATGAAACGAGGTAGGTTTAATACTCAAAAAGTTCTTAAAGTCAATGTTTTTTGAAGCAACAAATGTAGCAGATTCATTCGAGTTAAGGCTCTGGATCGTATTCATGATAGTCGGCATAGCAGCAACAAACTCTTTGGTGATCCTAGCAGCCAGACGGCAGTCATGAGAACCAGATGAGCGTTGGTGACGACTGTTCGGTATTGTTCGATTCGGGTGCGAATAGAAGTTTTGTAGCTATGACATTTAGTAAACTAGCTATAATGAAATGTTGCCATTACAGTAGAAACCGCTAGTGACACTTCGGTTGAAATTACGAAAATGGTTAAGGGCTGTAAGATAGAGTTAGAGGGACATGAGTTCCCTGTTACTTTGTATGTTATGACCTTAGGAGGGTTCGATGTAGTTTTGGGAATGGATTGGTTGTCTGAATACGAAGCTTAGATAGTATGTAAGAGTAGGATAATAAAGCTAAAATCCTTGGATGGTAGTTCAGTGCGGTTTATGGTGATATGTAAAGTTCAGGACTTGACGTCATTTCGATGATAAAAGCCGAAGGGTTATTAAGACGAGTGTGTGGTGCCTACCTGGGGTATGTTATCAACGTTACGGCCGAGATAAAAGAAATGAAAGATGTTCCTATCATGCGCGACTAACCAGAAGTATTCCCTGGGGATCTTCTGGGGTTGCCACTGGAGCGGGAGATAGAATTCCAGATAGATTTAGTACCAGGAGCCCAACCCGTCGCGAAAGCGCCTTACCGTCTAGCGCCGTCCGAGATGAAAGAATTGATGTCCCAACTGCAAGAACTCCACGACAAAGGTTTCATAAGACCAAGTGTTTCCCCGTGGGGTGCACCAGTGTTGTTCATAAAGAAGAAGGATGGGAGTATGAGAATGTGCATAGACTATCGCGAGTTGAACAAGCTTACAGTAAAGAATATATATCCTTTGCCAAGAATTGATGATTTGTTTGACCAATTGCAAGGTTCAAGTTGGTTCTCAGGAATAGATCTCAGATCAGGCTATCATCAGCTGAAGGTGAAGGAGGCAGACATCCCTAAGACAACATTTCAGACTCAATATGGACACTACAAATTCCTCGTGATGTCATTCGGTCTAATAAATGCTCCTGTAGCATTTGTGGATATGATGAATAGGGTGTGTCAGCTGATGTTGGATATGTCAGTTTTTGTTTTCATTGATTATATATTGATTTATTCAAAGAACGAGTCTGATCATGCCGAGCATTTGAGAGAAGTATAGGAGATTCTAAAGGGAGAAAAGTTGTATGCTAAGTTTTCGAAGTGCGCTTTCTGGTTACGAGAAGTGCAATTTCTAGGTCACATGATATATCCTAAAGGGATTACCGTGGATTCATCTAAGATTGAAGCGATAACGAATTGGAAGACTTCACAGAATCCATCTGATATACGAAGCTTCTTAGGGATAGCTGGCTACTATAGGAGATTCATCGAAGGTTTCTCCAAGATAGCCGCACCGTTGACCGGTGTGACCCGAAAGTCGAAAGTATTCAATTGGTTTAAGTTTCAAGAAGAAGCTTTTGAGGAATTAAAGAAAAGATTCACCCAAGCTCCAATCCTTTCTTTACCCGATGGTGACGAGTAATTGGTTGTTTGTACTAATGCTTCGCATCGTGGGTTAGGTTGCGTGTTGATGCAATGAGGAAGAGTGATCGCCTACGCGTCTAGGCAGTTGAAAGTCCATGAGAGTACTTATCCTACGCATGATTTAGAGCTAGCAGTGGTAGTGCATGTTATTAAGATATGGAGACATTATCTATATGGTACTAAGTGTGCCATTTACACAATTCATAAGAGCTTAAAGTACTTCTTCGAACAAAAGAAATTGAACATGAGACAGCGGAGATGGTTGGAGTTGATTAAGGATTACGACTGCGACATTAAATACTATCCCGGTAAAGCTAATGTGGTCGCCGATGTGCTAAGTCGCAAGAATGTGGAAGTCATTGCAACACTAAAGTCATACCAGCTGATTATGAATTCAAGTCTTTTTGAAGAAATCATCAGAGTGCAGTCAGAGGTATTAGCGGATGAAGGGTTAGTGAAGAAAGAAAGAATTTGCGGCCATCTGATGGAAAACACGCATGGTGTTAAGACTAGGTTTGACCTTATGTGGATTCCTCGCCATGGAGATCTTAGACGTAGAATCTTAGACGAAGCTCATAAGTCAAGATATTCAATTCACCCAGAAACCATGAAGATGTACCAAGATTTGAAAAGAGATTACTGGTGGCCAGGAATGAAGAATGATGTAGTAGATTATGTCAGTAAGTGCCTAACTTGTTTACAAGTCAAGGCCGAACATCAGAAGCCTTATGGAAAGATGCAACCGCTGGAGATACCTGATGGAAATGGGAACACATCACCATGGACTTCATAACTAAGCTGCCTCGTATAGCTAGGCATCATGATACCATCTGGGTGATTGTGGATCGCTTGACCAAGAGTGATCACTTTCTGCCCATACGAGAGGCTATCTCGTCAGAAACGTTAGCTAGATTGTTCATTAAAGAGGTTGTATCTAAGAACGGAGTACCGTTATCAATCGTGTCTGATAGAGATACTAGGTTCACTTCGAGGTTCTGGAAGAAGTTCCATGAAGCTATGGGAACGAGGTTGAACATCAGTACGGCGTATCATCCTCAAACAGATGGACAGTCTGAAAGGATGATCCAAACCCTTGAGGATATGCTACGTGCTTGTGTTTTTTACTTTGGATGAAGTTGGGATGATCATCTACATCTGGCAGAGTTCTCTTATAACAACAGCTACCATTCAAGAATTGGTATGCCACCGTTCGAGATGCTTTACGGTTGACAATGTAGAACCCCGGTATGTTGGGGAGAGATTGGTTAGAAAGAGATGGGAATTTTAGAAGTTGTGCAAGAAACTTCTTCAAAGTTCGATCAGATCAAGGCAAGAATAAAAGCTGCTCAAGACAAACAGAAGTTGTATGCTGATAAGCAGCGACGACCGATTGAGTTTAACGTTGATGACAATGTGAGGCTCAAGGTCTCGCCTTAGAAAGGAATCATTCATTTCAGGAAGAGAGGAAAGTTGAGTTCGAGGTATATTGGACCTTTTAAGATTATAAATCGTGTGGGTGAAATGGCCTATAAGCTGGATTTGCCCGAAGAGTTAGAAGGAATTCATTCAACCTTCCATGTTTCTCACCTGAGGAAATGTCTGGCAGATGACACGTCTCATGTGCCATTAATAGACATTGAGGTTGATGAAAAGTTGAACTACATTGAGCAACCAATAGAGATTGTTGACCGCAAGGAAAAACAGCTTCGTCATAAAGTTATCCCATTAGTGAAAGTGATATGGAAGCATCGCAGGGGATCAGACGCTACATGGGAAGCCGAGGATGAGATGCGCAAGTTTTATCCGAATTTGTTTATGTAATAGTTAAGTTTCGCGGATGAAACCTCTTTAAGGAGGGAAGACTTGTAACATCCCATTCTCTCGTTTCGGTTAATAAAATGAAAACATGAGTTATTATGAATCGGGCTAGTGTTGGGTTAAATGGATATGGGTTATGTACTTGGATTAAGAAGGAAAGAAGAAAAAGACCATGGGCTTAAGCCCATGATCCATAATTATATGAACCTTAATTACCCATTTAATTCATTCATTTACACATATTCCATACACCACCAAAACACACACTTAAGCTCTCTCTATAGTTTCTCTCTTTTCTCTAGCCGAACCAAGAAGGAAAACCGATCCCGATCCATGGTAATGATATTATGATATTGTATGAACTCAAACTCGTTAGATTTAGTCACAAAATCACGAGCCGACACCTTTGAACCGTTAAATTCATGAGATCCGGGTGGAATCGGGTATGAACCGAACCTAAGATGACCTTAGGGGTCACCCTAGCTCAGATATGGATATGGATCGAACGGGATGAAAAACGGTGGTGAAATAAGTGAGATCTCGCTTTTCCGGTGAGATCCCGGTTTTACGGCAATGGCGGCGCCAGAAAAGGCAGGTACGAGGTTAAGGCGTCAGAGAATGTTTTTGACATTCTCTGACCTAACCCTAATTCGTTAACGGAGAGTTAGCGAACTAGAGGCAATTCGTCAGATGATTCGTTAAAGGAATCTTAACGAACTAGTCTTAGTTCGTATACAATTCGTTAAGTAAAAAGATAACGAATTAAGATCCAATTCGTTATAGTCATTCGTTATAAGGAGATAACGAACTAGAGGGTACAATTAGTCAAAGGAACAGTTCGTTATAAGGTCTGATTCGTTACAAGACGAGTTCCTTATAAGGTCTGATTCTTTACAGGGACCAGTTCGTTATAATGGTCAATTCGTTATAAAGTAACGAATGGGTCATTCGTTATGAACCCAATTCGTCAAGAACTCGGTGACGAACTAGAAGTTTGATAGATGACAGAGCAGTCCCTGGACTTAGAAAAGTATGATTTAATTACAAAATAGCCCTTAAACTTTATAAATTTATAGAAGATACCTTAAAGGATTGAGAGGTTAACAATAAAATATTATCACGAAATCCTAATGGAAAATGTGTTAAGACAGTTAATGAAAATAAAACTTTTCCAAGCTGACCTGGCAGCTTAACCCCGGCCAGGGGCTCTGCCCCTTGGACCCCGCTAGGGGCTGCCGCCCCTAGAACCCCGCTGCCCCTGGACCCCCATTCGTTGAGGGTAAGAATTAAACTTGAAACACGATATGGGTAGTGATAGTTAATTGATATGTGTAATTGTTATACAGTTAGTCGTGCACAAATCAAGAAAGGAATAACCATAAACGTTGAACGTAACCGAGTTCAGGTGAGTTTCTAGCCCCATTTCCTTGTTAGGTTTTCGTGGCTATGTGCATACTTGATGTGATAGCTACTACACTCACTTTAAGTGGTAAGTGTATGCCTTGCATGATTCATGTATGATGAATGCTTAACGGTGCATGAACGACCTTCGGATATTACATGTACTGCCAGGTGGTAGTTAAAGATATGATTGATATATATATGATGTATGAATGATGTATGTATGTTATATTGATAGTACGTGAATGACCTTCGGATATTGCATGTACTGTCAAGGGATGGTTTAAAGATATGGTTGATATATATATGATGTATAAGTGATGTATGAACGTACGGAAGTTATAATTATGAATGTATAGAAAGGTTTGGAAGGAATACTTAGAAAAAGGAACCGACCCTAATAATATCGGCCAATGTAGGGAACCGACCCTAATGATATCGGCGAATGTAGGGAACCGACCCTGATAATATCGGTCAATGTAGGGAACCGACCCTAATAATATCGGCGAAGGTTATAGGGCGGAATGCTCTTTAAAACATATATGTATGAATGAAAGTATGTATGTAAGTATGAAATAAAGAATGAAAGTACGTTTGTATGTAAGTATGTAAGTAAATATGAAGGTATGTACCTTCGGGTGCATATGTAAGTATGTGGATGTATTGTATGTTGTCTGATTAACTAGAACTCACTCAGCGTAGCTGATTTTTAATATGCACGCAGGTTAATAGATTGAGACAGATGGTTTGAGTGGCACACATTGCAAGATTGAAGAGGCTGGCATCTGAATATTTGTCATGATGTTTGATACTATGTTTTATTTATTTTTTAAAAAGACAAGTTATGGATGTTTGTAATGAATGGTTGACTTTTATATTTCTATATGGTATAGTACAAATTTAGTTTAGGAAGGTATGTTTAATATTGCAAACGAGATCGTTTATTGATCAATTTCTTTAATTAAAACGTCGGTGATGCTCGTTTAGGCATAAAAGATGACTTACAACGATCAATTCCAATAATAAGACGAAGATTTTGGAACAAGAAATCAATATGGGTCACGGTTTACGGGTTAGGTTAGGGGTTACGGGTTTGGGTAAATGAGTATAATATAACTATTAATCAGATTTTCAAAATAGTCCCTAAACATCTTGTGTGGATATAATACGAGTTAAAACTTAAGTTTAGGGTGAAGTTGTATATAATTGAAAGTTATTATGGATATATATATGTGTGTGTATGATATATAATAATAATGATAAAATGATATTAACTCAATAAATGTGATATTTTATTGATAAAGTTACCCGAATATAAAAACGAGTCGGGTAACGGCTAAGAAAACAATAACGAAAAATCCGGATTGTTACATCATCCAGCTTAAACAAATGGCAGTGGATAAATTAAATTATGAGGGAACTACCATTACTATTGCTATGGAACACAAGCTTGAGAAAGAAGCCATAAAAGCTATTTGTGGCAAGAAGAAAACAATAAAATCCGCGAGGAAGGTTGGTTTTGGGCCTATTTTGAGGAAAAAAGATAGTTGGATGAAATCAGTAGCTGAATCATCTCAGCGAGAATCAAGTGAGAAAGAAGAGCTAAGAAATAAGGTTATTAAACTCGATGCAAAACGAGATAAGGAGAAATATGAAAAAATGTTCGATATTATGAGCGCAAAGTTTCTAGACTTTGAGAGCACGATAGCCAATGAAGCGAGTGATGAAGATGATCATAGTGACAACACTATGTAGGAAATGAGATTAGACATTTGTTTCTTTTTATTTTTTCTAATACTTACAACATTAGAATTGATTGAATGGTTCTTTTTATTGGTGAATGTTATGATATTAATGTTTTGAGATATTTGGATTTTGAGAAAGCAATAAACAAATTTATGAATGATATAATTATAAATAAAACTACAAACCGTTATATAATTTCATTAGAGCTGGTTTTCTGTCCTTGAAGGGATCGGTTAGGGATTGTGAATACATGTTGAGGACTGAATTGAATTGTATTGGAAACTATTTTTTGCATGTATTTTGTAACAATGGAATTAACATACTATTGAAGACAAAAAAAATAGTCGCAGAAAAACACATTAGACTAGTTTAGATGTCTGATTTTTAAACCCTAAATATGTATATTAGATACTGAATATAAATTGTATCGGAGACTGATTATTGGATTCTAAAGGTTCAAATTAGGAACTAGAATAACATACTATCCGAGGTTAATTTTTTAGTCCTTAAGAGTAGAATATTAATGACTGCAATTGTCACACCCCGACCAAAGGCGGCGGAACATGCCAGGGCGTAACGTATTGATTGGACAATAGCTCAAAATACACTAATTAAAGCGTCAATAATTTTTTAATTTCATTAAAACAAGTACACAAATTCAATAAACAAAATAAATACATTGTATTTTTGTATTTTGAACAATATCCTAAGGTAAAACTAATTTCTTCGATCCTGAACAATGTCAATTACATGTATAAAAATAGAGTTTGTCAACACGAATGTTGGTGAGAATACATAAGTTTTAATTGAGATATATATAGATAAAAACCACAATTCATATGTTAATGATGAGCATTACAATTCTTATGAAAATGTAAACAACTAAATAGATGTGGACCCGTTCCTATTGATACAAAATTAATGTACTTGGGTAAATATATGATCATACTAGATTAGAATAGATAAGGATAGGGTACCAACCACCAAACATAAAATAAACATTAAAGCACATAGAGCATAATCATAGAGCATGCAATAATCACAAATAAATATATATTGAATTCTATTTTGAATATATATGGAAAAAAAATATGAGTAAAAATTTAATGAAAGTATGTATGTAAGTATGAAAGAAAGAATGAAAGTACGTATGTATGTAAGTATGTAAGTAAATATGAAGGTATGTACCTTCGGGTGCATATGTAAGTATGTGGATGTATTTTATGTCATCTGATTAACTAGAACTCACTCAGCGTAGCTGACTTTTAGTACGCAGACAGGTTAACAGATTGAGACAGATGGTTTGAGTATGACACATGGCAAGATTGAAGAGGCTGGCATATGAAGATTTGTCATGATGTTTGATACTATGTTTTATTTATGTTTTAAAAAGACAAGTTATGGATATTTGTAATGAATGGTTGACTTTTATATTATTTCACGAAAGTTTTAATTAACTCTTATATTTTGAACTGTGTTTATGAGTAAATCCAATTTCCAGTGTAGGGCACCGGGATCGGGGCCTTACACCCATGGGTGTCGTGGATTTTTCACCCATCTAACCATTTAAAATAACATAACACGATCATCGGAAATTACCGAATTTAGCCACGAATCACCGTGAATTCGGTTTAATAAAAAAACATTGAAACCGTTAATGTGGTTGCATTTGACAGCTCAAGGTGTCGGTCGCATAGCAGTTGTGTCCCACTTTGGCCTATAAGATCGAGTATTGTGGTCAGGTTATCCTCCAAGTAAGGAATAGCGTCTTACCTTGGGTTCTCGGAACCGGTTTGCCAAGGCCCGACTCACAGTTCTCCCCCCCCCCCCCCTCCAATTACTATAGGTTTTGTCATACTACCTAGCCCTAAGGTGAAAGAATAAAAACAGCACTAGGGAATTCTTAAGGAATTTCCTAAAATAAAAGGCAGTCTACTAATTAAATTAATAAATAACCAATAATTATTTAATTAACTAGGTAAATTGTAAACACATAAGTGGAACACATAAGGTAATCACATAAGCACGTATAAGCTCCTAAGCAAGTTACCAAGGCACCACTAATGACGTCTCTTAAACCTCGATTTGATACCAATCTGTCACACCCCAACCTAAGGCGGAAATGTTGGGGCGCGAACTAATTGTTCACATTAACTCACAAGGTACTATCAAGAAATATTAAATGTGACAATATATATTTTTTAAATTAAATAATCCAAATAATTCAAATAACCAAAGTACATAATCTTTTAAATAAAAACAAAATAAATTCAAATTTCAATGTCTTGATAATTTCTTCTAACTTAATCATCACTAACTTGCACTTAATTCAAACAAAAACCCGCATGTGCGTATAATATAGAGTAGATTTGTCAACACAAGTTTGAGTGAGTAAAACATCAGTCAATTTAAATATAATAATACAAAAATGTCCTTTGTGAAATAAACAATTAAGCCAATGAACAAATAATGAGTGTCGATAAAATCATTGCCTTGCAAAGTGGTCTTTGGCTACTACGACGGTCGTTTGATCATACTATTAATGTGATTATGATGGACCTCTCTTAATGCGATCAAATAAACAATTAGAAATGTAGCAACTTAGGCAATTAATGACAATACAGACAGGATTAACAGTTTGCTAATGTGAAAACTAAATAGTATGTAAATATAATACGATACGCATATGTCCTCAAAATAATTAAAATAAGTAAAATAGGGGAATGGGTTACTCACCTTATCAAATAAGCAAATGAGAAACGAAAACATAAGAAACAAGATATGATGTTACGCTCTTGAAGAATTATCAATAAACGACCCTAGTTAAGAATTGTAACACCCCGTAACCGCAGCGGAAACGTACACGGAATGCAACAGACATATCTGATATCAACAGCATTGTTTATAAAGAAAACACCACTACATTAATTTAAACGTATTACATTGTTCTGGGTTTCATAACCATCTAAGCGTTATCACATAAGTGTTACCGATAGTACATTAACATATTTAATGAAAAATATAGATCTCTAGACTTCCACAAAATAGCACACAGCATCGAACACATATCACTCATTCCAATTTGAGTGTACCTAGAAAGCATGTAAAGAAAACGGGTCAACTACGAATAGTTGGTGAGTTTCACTAATTTAAATAAACCATGACAAATCATTATAAAAATCATAAATAAGCGATGTAATTATACTGAGTTCACAAGTGAAAACTCTATTAACCCCGAAACACATCAAATTACCCCTGGGGACACTGTTAACCCAGAAACATATCTAATAACCTCTGGGGACACTGTTAACCCAGAAACATATTTAATAACCTCTGGGGGCACTGTTAACCCAGAACATTTCCAATATCCTCTAGGGACACTGTTAACCCAGAAATACATTTAATAACCTCTGGGGACACTGTTAACCCAGAACACTGTTTCGGGCCTTACAATATTAGCAACTCAGTTAATTACCATCTTAATACATTACCGTACGATTTCCGTACAATAAACATTATATAAATACATTCGATTCCATGCGATTAGCATGTACTTAAACACCTTGATAGAAACATGCTTTCCGCCCCGGGAAAATATTTAAAACAGTTCAGTAAAAAGGGGCTCGTGAAAACTCACCTTCTTGTGAGCAAGATGTACTACGGTGCACGGCTACTGGTACAGATCTGTAATACGATCCCCAAATCGTTACTACACAATTTCTATCAATATAACTTAAATTTGTGTTAACCGGTACGTCTGGGGACACTGTTAACCCAGTACCGTACACGATCCGGGGACAATGTTAACCCCGAAATACTTTTCAGGACTTAGATTGTGATATTACCTAGAGTTCTTTAGTCAAAACTACCGTTAGTTTGTTTTCTCGTTTTGCGTGCCTAGCACGGTTATCCGTCTTTATGTTTACAAAAATGAGTTTGACCACACACGACCCGAAAATAGTTTTTATTGATATTTTCATTAAAGTGGTGAAATTAGAGCTCGGTTAGGCACCCCGTTTGGCCGCGGGGCCCGTTTCCGTCTTTAATACACCGGGAACGGTTAAATCAGGTAAAATTACCCAAATCATCCGAATTATTTTCGGATGATTTATTTTCACTTGATTAACTTAGTTTCATGAAAATAGTCCATTTTTAAGGTTTTTATGCACCAGTCAGCTCGCTTAGGCGAACTTTGCTGGTTTACACGTTTTAAGATTTAAAAGTTTGTTTTTAAGTTCCATTTAGCACAAATAAATATCCGTTTATCTCGGACCTTGAAATTTTGTACAAACCATATTTTGACAGTAAGGAATTTTATAAAATTTTTCCAGAATTAATTTTTATATCTAAAATTTATTTAACCATTTTTAAACGTCATTTAAACACCAAATATGTCGAAAATACCAAACGACCTTCGAAAAATCCCAAATTTTTCTGGGATGACCCCTGTCACCCACATAGTTCGCTGTAATTTTTCCAAAACCAAAAACTCATTTTTCATGTCATTTTTACCAAAACCGAGCTAGAAATCCCTAGAACTCGTTTTACCGAAAAGCCTACTTAGACTTCTCCAATGAACTTGAAATTTTGTGTGTGACTTTTATATGTTATTAAAAGCTTATCTTAAATTTTCCAGAATTTTTCATGATGTTTAGCTATTTTTCACCATTTTTGGCCAAAACCGAGCATTAAATTCACCAAATATTCATCCTTTATCCAAAAATTACCAAAAATTCACAGATCTCATATTTTCATGTGTAGATCATCTCTGTGAAATTTCGTGACCCAACTCTAGGTCTATCACAATCTGTCCAAAATAACTAAATCACACGAAAACCGAACTACTTTGTGTTTTTTAGCGTTAGATCGCAAAGATCTTGGTTTCTAGCCTTTGCTAGCCACTAGATACAACACTTACAAGCACAACCACACCACACCAAGCAAGTTATACCCACAATCAAGTCATTTCTTTTATGGTTTCGATTAAAACATCAAAACAAAGATTTTGACCGTAAAAATTCGTTTTTAACTCTTTTAACTACATCTTGGACCAAGATCCTTTGTATAACTTGTATACATCACTTGATCCTCCAAGAATCGGTTTCATCTCGGGTTTTCACCCATTTTTCATTTGAAACCTCATTTCCTTGTAAATGAACCAAGAAAAGAAGATAAACACGATCACAACTCGGTTTTTACCTTGTGTTCTTGCTTAAAAACTTGGGTTTTGGATGGATGTTCAAGAGAATTGAGAGTATTTGGAGAGTAATATTGTAGAAAAAAGAAAAAGTGAATGTGTATGTGTGTAGCATGGACCGATCGGTCCATGTTATGTTGGTGGGGGGGCCCACATCTTCAACCATATCCACACATTCGGATTGTGTAATCCGGATAATGTTGTGGATAATCTGGTTCAGTTCGTTTTTCGGTTAAACGTTTAATTCCGCTCAAAACGAGGCCAAAACGGTCGTTTTTCGGCTTAAAAATGAAATTTATATAAAACTGATTTAAAAACTTTAAAAACTTAAACCATGACGTTTATTGACTTAACACATCATATTGTCGGTAATTGTGCATCTTTTTCTGCTTGATCGATCGTCTCTTGCTTGGTTTGATATTAAAGGTTTCTTTTAACGTACCGACGTACCATTAAATCGAAATCCTTTTTCTGTGCTATAATTCACTCATCCCGAAGCCTTAATACTCCGGAAACCTTACTAAACATCATATATTTCATCTATGACGTAATCCCCGATTCGTTCGGGTTTCAATAACCGTTCATCGGTTAATCGTAATTCTAATACGACTAACTGTTCATTCGAGTATAATTCGTACTGTGAATCTTATATACTCGTATAAACACATTATAATTCATATATTCAGTATTGAATAACACGTAAATAGTATATTCCGGCTAGGGTATACCTGAATTTGCCGGAATCGTTACATTCTCCCCCCGTTATAAAAATTTCGTCCTCGAAATTTTACGCATCCACTACTTCCTTTTGCGGAAATAGGTGGGGATATTTCTTCCGAAATTCGTCCTTTCGTTCCCATGTATATTCTGGGCCTCGTTGCGAATTCCATCTAACTTTGACCAACGAGATCTTATTGTGTCTAAGTTGCTTGATTTTCCCGTCTACTATTTCTATGGGCTCCTCTACTATGTTGAGCTTATCATTTATTTGAACACCCTCTAAAGGTAACACCAATGTCTCATCCGACAGACACCTTTTCAAGTTCGACACGTGGAACACGTTGTGAACTGCACTCAGTTCATCAGGCAGTTCTAATCGGTATGCTACAGGACCGATTTTTGCAATAATGTCGAATGGTCCAATGTATCTAGGGGCTAACTTCCCCGCCTTGCCAAATCTAACCACACCCTTCCACGGTGATACTTTCAAATACACTTTATCACCTTTCTCGAATGATAACGGTTTTCTACGGTTATCGGCATAACTCTTCTGCCGATCCCGCGCGGCCTTCAGATTGTTTTTAATTCCAAGGATTTTGCTGGTCGTTTCCTGGACCAGATCTGATCTAATAACCTGTGTGTCGCCCACTTCAGTCCAGCAGAGTGGTGATCGGCATTTCCGACCATACAATGCTTCATAAGGCGCTGCCTTTATACTGCTATGAAAACTGTTATTATAGAAAAATTCAACGAGAGGGAGATGTTGATCCCAATTTCCTTTAAAATCCAGTACGCATGCACGAAGCAAATCCTCCAGGGTTTGGATGGTCCTCTCAGACTGACCGTCGGTCTGAGGGTGGTAAGCTGTGCTTAGATCAATACGCGTTCCCAGCGCTTCTTGGACAGCTTGCCAAAGTTTGGAGGTAAAATGGCTATCCCGATCGGAGATGATTTAGATGGGTATACCATGACGAGAAACAATTTCATTTATATAAATCTGCGCAAGTCTCTCACGATTACCCAAATTGCATCATGTCCACGGGACGTCTTGGGGAGGTGTGTCACAAAATCCATCGTGATCAGCTCCCACTTCCATTCCGGAATTTCCGGTTGTTGTAACATTCCCGAAGGTTTCTGGTGCTCCGCCTTAACCCTCGCACACGTCGTACACTTGCCGACGTATGTGGCTATATCCTTTTTCATACCCGGCCACCAGTAGAACTCCTTCACATCCTGGTACATCTTATCCGATCCCGGGTGTATGGAATATTTCGATTTATGCGCTTCGTCCATGATTAATTCACGAAGGTCATGGAGGGTCGGGATCCAAATCCGATTTTTGAAATAGAGAATTTCGTCCACGCGCTGTTCGAAATTCTTCTCGTTACCGTAAAGTCCCTCTTTTTCCAATTGTTCCTCTTTCAACGCCTCGCGTTGAGCGACTCGAATCAAATCCGAAAGGTTCGACTGGACTATCATCCCCAGCGCTCGCACTCGCAATGGCTTAGCCCGATCCTTTCTACTCAAGGCATCGGCTACGACGTTAGCCTTGCCGGGGTGATAACGGATGTCACAGTCATAGTCGCTTAACAACTCGACCCATCTTCGTTGCCTCATATTCAGTTCTTTCTGATCGAATATGTGTTGCAAACTTTTATGATCGGTGAAGATGGTGCACTTTGTACCGTAGAGATAATGTCTCCAGATTTTAAGTGCAAAGATAACTGCTCCCAGTTCTAAGTCATGAGTAGTGTAATTTTTCTCGTGTATTTTTAACTGTCGAGAAGCATAGGCTATAACCTTATTATCTTGCATCAACACGCATCCTAACCCTCTCCGGGATGCGTCACAATACACGACAAAACCATCGTCTCCATCGGGGAGACTCAAGATTGGCGCTTGGCACAATCTTTGTTTTAGCGTTTGAAACGCCGTTTCCTGCTTTTCACCCCATTCATACTTTCGATCCTTTTGGGTCAAAAGGGTTAAAGGTTGGGCGATGCTGGAAAAGTTCTCTATAAATCGACGATAGTATCCAGCTAAGCCTAAGAATTGGCGGATTTCCTTTGGCGATCTAGGCGCTTGCCAATTCTTAACCGCTTCAACCTTACTTGGATCAACGTGTATTCCTTGGTGATTTATAACGTGACCAAGGAATTGCACTTCTTGTAACCAGAAGTTACACTTGGAGAATTTTGCATACAACTTCTCCTGATTTAGAAGCTCTAAAATTAATCTCAAGTGTTGTTCGTGGCCTTCTTTACTCTTCGAGTATATCAAAATATCGTCGATAAACACGATGACGAATTTATTTAGGTAGGGTTTACAGACTCGATTCATGAGATCCATGAACACTGCTGGCGCATTTGTTAGCACAAAAGGCATAACTAAGAACTCGTAATGACCGTAGCGAGTCCGGAATGCGGTTTTTGGGATATCCTCCTCCTGAATTCTAACCTGATGGTATCCCGATCTAAGATCTATTTTTGAGAAGTAGCTCGCACCTTGTAGTTGGTCGAACAGATCATCGATTCGGGGAAGAGGATACCTATTTTTGATTGTCAACTTGTTCAATTCCCTGTAATCGATGCACATTCTAAGGCTCCCATCCTTCTTTTTCACGAATAGTACCGGTGCACCCCACGGGGAATAACTAGGACGAATAAATCCTTTATCCAACAATTCTTGCAACTGGTTGGATAATTCTTGCATCTCAGATGGTGCAAGTCGGTAAGGTGCCTTAGCAACAGGGCCAGCTTGAGGTAACAGATCGATTCTGAATTCGACCTGTCGGGTTGGCGGTAATCCAGGAAGTTCCTCTGGGAAAACTTGTGGAAATTCGCGTACCACGGGGATATCGTCCACCCGATTTTCCTCAGGATCCGTGGCCGTCAAGCTCGCTAGATACGCCACACATCCCTGACGTATATATTTTAACACCTTGAGGTGGGATATAAATGGTATCATGGTGCCGGATTTTTCTCCTTGCACTAATACCTCCTCGTCATCCGACACCCGGATCTTGACGATTTTCTTTTCACAGTTTATTTCTACCCTGTTACGTGCTAACCAATCCATTCCCACT
This sequence comes from Bidens hawaiensis, assembly GCF_021521415.1. Lineage (NCBI taxonomy): Eukaryota > Viridiplantae > Streptophyta > Magnoliopsida > Asterales > Asteraceae > Bidens > Bidens hawaiensis. Next base: position 36,115 of record NW_027495237.1, read on the forward strand.
ATCACGTCAAAACTACCCAATTCTACCGGTAACAAGTCAATCAGAAAGGATTGTTCGTTCAGAATAAAAGGGCAATTCCGAACTATCTGATTAACTATCATGGTTTTACCGTTAGCGACTTCTACGGTGTAAGGTTCTATGGTTTCACCAATAGGAAGGTTTGCTATCGAAAGGAATCCAACGGAGACAAAACTTCTATCGGCGCCTGTATCAAATAATACAGAAGCGTAATGATCAGAGACGAGGAATGTACCTGTCACTACGCTGGGGTCCTGGCGTGCCTCGTTCGCCCCCATCACGAAAGCTCGGCCTCGCGCCGGATTGGACGACGATGCCTGACCCGCGGGTTGCCGCCCGTTTCCTCCCTGGCTCAGCTTCGGACAGTTTTTCTTGAAGTGATCTGTGCTACCGCATTCAAAGAAAGCACGACTGGTGGTCATCACTTGATTTCCTTGTGGGTTTTGTTGTCGGGCTGATTGGGTCCTAAATGGCTGCGCACGGATAGGTTGCGGTTGCCGGTTCAAGTTGTTCAGGTTTGTCCTACAGCTCGGTGCGTAGTGCCCAATCCTGCCGCACCGATGGCACACCACCTCTTTGCACATGCCACCATGGTGGTAACCGCATTTCCCACACTTAGGAAACTTTCCCTTCTGCGGTTCTTGCCTTCCGCCCGAACTAGTCATGGCGTAGTTTTGGGCAGTGGGTCTAGCACGTTTACCTTGCTGCTTTTCCTGGGTCCTATGGTCATGTGAACTCCGCTTCCCCCCAGCGGACTCTCCAACCACCTTCAGTGACCCGCTCCTTACGAAATCATACGTGACGATACCCGCTTGCGTCACCGCACCCTCATACGTCTGGTGTCCCCCAGAATTGACTATACTCCTTACAACTGGAGTTAGCCCCCAAATATAACGCTCCACCCTCTTCGACTCTGGGGTGACCAACCATGGTACCAATCGCGACAACTCATTAAACCGGTTCGTATAACCCAAATGGTCTGCCCCCTGCATCTCCAGGTTCCACAATTCGTTTTCTAATTTTTGCAATTCGTTTTTCGGGCAGAAATGTTCCAGTACAAGAGCCTTGAGCTCCGTCCAGGTCATGCGGTTTGTCGCCGCCTGGCCCCGGGTCTGCACTATCGTGTTCCACCATGTCAAGGCATGGTCCGTGAATGTACAGGCAGCATACATAACAACACAATCCTCGGGGCAGTTGCTGATATTCACCACGGATTCTATTTTCTCGATCCACTTAACCAACCCATTTGGTCCTTCAGACCCGCTAAACTCTAGAGGTTTGCACAACATGAAGTCCTTGATCGAACATCCCCTGGATGCACGAATCGGTTCAGTACGGTTCATCTCTACCGTAGGTATAGGGCCATTACTGTCTGTAACGACCACCCTAGGCGGTGCGTCATTACTCGGAATCGTGTTATCATTCTGTGTAGGATTAACATTTTGTTCCCCATCATTATTGGTGGTCGTTTGATTGCTCGGAGGGGTTGGGTTGGCCGAATTGTTAATACTGGCGGCGATGCGCGATACTATATCCGGTATCGCCGCCTCTAACTGTTGAGCAATCAAACGACTCACGTCCACTTCCGACAATTGGGCTGAACGTTTTGGTGCCATTCTACACAACATCAAGAAAATATATATAATCAATACAAGTTCCAATTATAAAACACAACAAACGTTCCATTCATTAATAAACGTTACTACATATTACACAAACATCCATTCATATTACTTTCCTGTCACTATTACATTAGTTAAGTTTTCATACGTAGGGCCTATGTCGGCATCATCTCGACATAACCCGCAACGGGTCAGTGCTTGAATGATACCCAAAAGTATCTATACTGATATGCCCCAAAAGAGACCCACCCTAAGGGCCAGTGGTTGTATTATAACTAAACAAGATTCACTCCATGTTAGCATCACCACTAACTGCTTACACAGAGCATAAAAAAAAACGGTCCCTGTCTATTCCCATCCCAACACAACTAAACACGGTGGTAAACCAACCCCACCAATATCGCCACCAACACCACCAACACAGCCATCATAACCCGGACCCGCATCTCCATCCGGCCGAGCATCCATTGGGAGTATGAGCACTCCCTCTTCAGCTGGGCAATTGCATACTGGTGGTCCAGTATGCAATCACCCAAGTACATCCTCCTCTGGACTCAAAACCGTCAGGGCGGCGGAGTGCTCATTCACCTGTTCGGTGAGCACTCGGAGCCAGGCCGCCGCGTCCCGTTCCTGTCTCGGAAGACCCCACACAGGTGGAGTCGCAGGCTCGGGCTGAGAGCGGGAGGACTCGCCCCTGCGGGTAGCAGGTCTGGGTGGGGGCGAGATAGGTCGGACATGTGGGATACTGATCCGCGCCGTGAGGCGGGGTCCGAATCCGGGGGGTGCAGGGGCGGCCTGTGGTGCGGGTGGGGTAGGGGCTCTGGCAATCCTAGCTGGGGAGGACTGGCCGGAACTCCTAAGGCTAGCCTCGCTAGGCTCTGTGCTAGATGCTACGAGTGGGCTCCTAGAGTCCCCGGAGCTGACCTCCTCCGGGTCCTCCTCAATCGACAAACTAGGAGTTCTTGACATTTTACCTGCACACAAGTTAACAAACATATAGTTCTTTCCATAGTGTAAATCATAATCAAATTAATATACACTTACTTATACAACTTGACCACATAACAATATTATCACATATTTGCACTTATGTTGCCAATTTTACCTATTAAAGTCCCCCGTGACTTTCCCCGAATTCCCTCATGCAGACAAGTCTGTTATTATGTTCCGGACCATAATAACTCACTTGTCCATCCAAGTTCATCCCGATCTCGTCACAATAAATTATTAGTTGATATTCAGATCCTATAATACTTGAGCTACTGGTTATATTTTAGGTATCTTTTAAAGACATCCTAATTCTTTATAACCAATGGCTCTGATACCAAGTTCTGTAACACCCCGTAACCGCAGCGGAAACGTACACGGAATGCAACAGACACATCTGATATCAACAGCATTGTTTATAAAGAAAACACCACTACATTAATTTAAACGTATTACATTGTTCTGGGTTTCATAACCATCTAAGCGTTATCACATAAGTGTTACCGATAGTACATTAACATATTTAATGAAAAATATAGATCTCTAGACTTCCACAAAATAGCACACAGCATCGAACACATATCACTCATTCCAATTTGAGTGTACCTAGAAAGCATGTAAAGAAAACGGGTCAACTACGAATAGTTGGTGAGTTTCACTAATTTAAATAAACCATGACAAATCATTATAAAAATCATAAATAAGCGATGTAATTATACTGAGTTCACAAGTGAAAACTCTATTAACCCCGAAACACATCAAATTACCCCTGGGGACACTGTTAACCCAGAAACATATCTAATAACCTCTGGGGACACTGTTAACCCAGAAACATATTTAATAACCTCTGGGGGCACTGTTAACCCAGAACATTTCCAATATCCTCTGGGGACACTGTTAACCCAGAAATACATTTAATAACCTCTGGGGACACTGTTAACCCAGAACACTGTTTCGGGCCTTACAATATTAGCAACTCAGTTAATTACCATCTTAATACATTACCGTACGATTTCCGTACAATAAACATTATATAAATACATTCGATTCCATGCGATTAGCATGTACTTAAACACCTTGATAGAAACATGCTTTCCGCCCCGGGAAAATATTTAAAACAGTTCAGTAAAAAGGGGCTCGTGAAAACTCACCTTCTTGTGAGCAAGATGTACTACGGTGCACGGCTACTGGTACAGATCTGTAATACGATCCCCAAATCGTTACTACACAATTTCTATCAATATAACTTAAATTCGTGTTAACCGGTACGTCTGGGGACACTGTTAACCCAGTACCGTACACGATCCGGGGACAATGTTAACCCCGAAATACTTTTCAGGACTTAGATTGTGATATTACCTAGAGTTCTTTAGTCAAAACTACCGTTAGTTTGTTTTCTCGTTTTGCGTGCCTAGCACGGTTATCCGTCTTTATGTTTACAAAAATGAGTTTGACCACACACGACCCGAAAATAGTTTTTATTGATATTTTCATTAAAGTGGTGAAATTAGAGCTCGGTTAGACACCCCGTTTGGCCGCGGGGCCCGTTTCCGTCTTTAATACACCGGGAACGGTTAAATCGGGTAAAATTACCCAAATCATCCGAATTATTTTCGGATGATTTATTTTTACTTGATTAACTTAGTTTCATGAAAATAGTCCATTTTTAAGGTTTTTATGCACCAGTTAGCTCGCTTAGGCGAACTTTGCCGGTTTACACGTTTTAAGATTTAAAAGTTTGTTTTTAAGTTCCATTTAGCACAAATAAATTTCTGTTTAGTCTCGGACCTTGAAATTTTGTACAAACCATATTTTGACAGTAAGGAATTTTATAAAATTTTTCCAGAATTAATTTTTATATCGAAAATTTATTTAACCATTTTTAAACGTCATTTAAACACCAAATATGTCGAAAATACCAAACGACCTTCGAAAAATCCCAAATTTTTCTGGGATGACCCCTGTCACCCACATAGTTCCCTGTAATTTTTCCAAAACCAAAACCCATTTTTCATGTCATTTTTACCAAAACCGAGCTAGAAATCCCTAGAACTCATTTTACCGAAAAGCCTACTTAGACTTCTCCAATGAACCTGAAATTTTATGTGTGACTTTTATATGTTATGAAAAGCTTATCTTAAATTTTCCAGAATTTTTCATGATGTTTAGCTATTTTTCACCATTTTTGGCCAAAACCGACCATTAAATTCACCAAATATTCATCCTTTATCCAAAAATTACCAAAAATTCACAGATCTCATATTTTCATGTGTAGATCATCTCTGTGAAATTTCGTGACCCAACTCTAGGTCTATCACAATCTGTCCAAAATAACTAAATCACACGAAAAGCGAACTACTTTGTGTTTTCTAGCGTTAGATCGCAAAGATCTTGGTTTCTAGCCTTTGCTAGCCACTAGATACAACACTTAAAAGCACAACCACACCACACCAAGCAACTTATACCCACAATCAAGTCATTTCTTTCATGGTTTCGATTAAAACATCAAAACAAAGATTTTGACCGTAAAAATTCGTTTTTAACTCTTTTAACTACATTCTTGGACCAAGATCCTTTGTATAACTTGTATACATCACTTGATCCTCCAAGAATCGGTTTCATCTCGGGTTTTCACCCATTTTTCATTTGAAACCTCATTTCCTTGTAAATGAACCAAGAAAAGAAGATAAACACGATCACAACTCGGTTTTTACCTTGTGTTCTTGCTTAAAAACTTGGGTTTTGGATGGATGTTCAAGAGAATTGAGAGGATTTGGAGAGTAATATTGTAGAAAAAAGAAAAAGTGAATGTGTATGTGTGTAGCATGGACCGATCGGTCCATGTTATGTTGGTGGGGGGGCCCACATCTTCAACCATATCCACACATTCGGATTGTGTAATCCGGATAATGTTGTGGATAATCTGGTTCAGTTCGTTTTTCGGTTAAACGTTTAATTCCGCTCAAAACGAGGCCAAAACGGTCATTTTTCGGCTTAAAAATGAAATTTATATAAAACTGATTTAAAAACTTTAAAAACTTAAACCATGACGTTTATTGACTTAACACATCATATTGTCGGTAATTGTGCATCTTTTTCGGCTTGATCGATCGTCTCTTGCTTGGTTTGATATTAAAGGTTTCCTTTAACGTACCGACGTACCATTAAATCGAAATCCTTTTTCTGTGCTATAATTCACTCATCCCGAAGCCTTAATACTCCGGAAACCTTACTAAACATCATATATTTCATCTATGACGTAATCCCCGATTCGTTCGGGTTTCAATAACCGTTCATCGGTTAATCGTAATTCTAATACGACTAACTGTTCATTCGAGTATAATTCGTACTGTGAATCTTATATACTCGTATAAACACATTATAATTCATATATTCAGTATTGAATAACACGTAAATAGTATATTCCGGCTAGGGTATACCTGAATTTGCCGGAATCGTTACAAGAATGATGGTGGAAACTCGAATTAAAGATCGATTCTATTAGGATTCAGGATTTGGTGATGATCGGGTGTGTTTGTGAAATAAGAAATTATTTAATTTATTATTATTATTATTATTATTATTATTATTATTATTATTATTATTATTTATTATTATAAAACCAATTATTTAGTAAAAGTTAAGATTAAATAATATAATCTAGATCTAAATAAAATATATTTATAATTAAAATACATAAAACCAAAAATCATAATTAGATAATAATAATAATAATAATAATAATAATAATAATAATAATAATAATAATATTTGTTTTAGATATTTATTTTAAATCAAAAACATATTAAAATTTCATTTGATTAAATTCTTTATTAATCTATAACACAATTATATATATATATATATATATGGTAGGGTTAACGTAAAAAACAATAGTTTTGTGAGAAGCATAAGAATAGATGTAGACCCTAGGATCTAGAATCTAATGGTTGAGATTGATAGTTTCTAAAAGTTGTATAGTGTCTTATTTATATGGTATATTGTCTTATATAGGTGGTGTATTTTATTTTAAAGTCTTCTCACACTTCTCACAAAACAATTGTTTTTTATTTACTCTTTTATATATATATATATACATATATACATATATATATATATGTATGTATGTATGTATACACATATATATATATATATATATATATATATATATATATATATATATTTTATATATATATATATATATATATATATATATGTATATATATATGTATATATACATACATGTATATATATACACATGCATATGTATATATATACATATGTATAGTTTTATCAAAAGGTGTGGAATACGACAATCTAAACGAACCGGTTACGTTAAAAAATTAATTAATTATACTTTTCATATCATATATTATGTATTTTATTATTTAAATATAATTAAAATAATAAAAAAATTAAAATTCCCCAAAAAACGGACTGGGGTCGCGCCCCCATCCGTCATGTGACTTAGCCGTTATGCACCTGCCAACTGGGCCGGTGACTAACCCATGTGATAGATAGAAACGGATAAATTTAAACACACAGCTGAGAGAGCTTATGATTGAGCTTAATACTTTAATCAAATCATACAGGTATTGATCTAGGATCTAGTTATTGATATGTGTAGGTGAGTAATAGGTCAGAATGAACGAAGTGTTTTGGGTGAGTAATGAATTCGGCAGAGTAACAGCTTGCAAAAGATAATTAGAACACTTATTAAATTGTGAGGCTTAACAGCCTATATATAAAAGATGAAGGCCATTCGTTACACAGCCCGTAACGAATGGTCTCATTCGTCTTTGTTCTATACATAACTTAATGAGTATAGCAAATGACTCATTCTCTATACCTCATTCATCAACATTCCATGATGAATGGATACAAATAATAACGATTAGGTCAATTCGATAAACATCCTTAATGAATGGACAATAACAATAACGTATATCATCGTTCGTTAAACATCCTTAACGTATGAGATGTTTAAACATAATGAATTTGACTAGTAATTACCTAAATGCCTTTTACATTAATAATAACAAATTACATTAAATACAAATACCCGAAACGACCAAAATGGTGTACTAACAACAGTAGATCAAAACCATTATCTATGAATCCTAGAAAATTAAACCGGCCAGAATGTTTGATGTTTTGGCCGATTAACCATAGGGTTAATGTAACTGGTATAATGACGAACTAGAAACACACTCTAATTACCTTAAACGATGTTTGATTTAAGGGTAAATTGATTGAACTATTACCGGCTTAAACACGAACCAGAATGATTATGGCAGACTGTGATGATGCAATCAACTTTAGGGTTATGTTCGCGAGGTCACATAGGAGAAGCAGACGAGTTTAATTGGATTATTATAATTTCTATATGGTATAGTACCAATTTAGTTTAGGAAGGTATGTTTAATATTGTAAACGAGATCGTTTATTGATCAATTTCTTTAATTAAAACGTCGGTGATGCTCGTTTAGGCATAAAAGATGACTTACAACGATCAATTCCAATAAAAAGACGAAGATTTTGGTACAAGAAATCAATATGGGTCACGGTTTACGGGTTAGGTTAGGGGTTACGGGTTTGGGTAAATGAGTATAATATAATTATTAATCAGATTTTCAAACTAGTCCCTAAACATCTTGTGTGGATACAATACGAGTTAAAACTTAAGTTTAGGGGTGAAGTTGTATATAATTGAAAGTTATTATGGATATATATATATATATATATATATGTGCGCGTGTGTGTGTGTATGATATATAATAATAATGATAAAATGATATTAACTCAATAAATGTGATATTTTATTGATAAAGTTACCCGAATATAAAAACGAGTCGGGTAACGGCTAAGAAAACAATAACGAAAAATCCGGATTGTTACATCATCCAGCTTAAACAAATGGCAGTGGATAAATTAAATTATGAGGGAACTACCATTACTATTGCTATAGAACAGAAGCTTGAGAAAGAAGCCATAAAAGCTATTTGTGGCAAGAAGAAAACAATAAAATCCGCGAGGAAGGTTGGTTTTGGGCCTATTTTGAGGAAAAAAGATAGTTGGATGAAATCAGTAGCTGAATCATCTCAGCGAGAATCAAGTGAGAAAGAAGAGCTAAGAAATAAGGTTATTAAACTCGATGCAAAACGAGATAAGGAGAAATATGAAAAAATGTTCGATATTATGAGCGCAAAGTTTCTAGACTTTGAGAGCACGATAGCCAATGAAGCGAGTGATGAAGATGATCATAGTGACAACACTATCTAGGAAATGAGTTTAGACATTTGTTTCTTTTTATTTTTTCTAATACTTACAACATTAGAATTGATTGAATGGTTTTTTTTATTGGTGAATGTTATGATATTAATGTTTTGAGATATTTGGATTTTGAGAAAGCAATAAACAAATTTATGAATGATATAATTATAAATAAAACTACAAACCGTTATATAATTTCATTAGAGCTGGTTTTCTGTCCTTGAAGGGATCGGTTAGGGATTGTGAATACATGTTGAGGACTGAATTGAATTGTATTGGAAACTATTTTTTGCATGTATTTCGTAACAATGGAATTAACATACTATTGAAGACCAAAAAAATAGTCGCAGAAAAACACATTAGACTAGTTTAGATGTCTGATTTTTAAACCTTAAATATGTATATTAGATACTGAATATAAATTGTATCGGAGACTTGTTATTGGATTCTAAAGGTTCATATTAGGAACTAGAATAACATACTATCCGAGGTTAATTTTTTAGTCGTTAAGAGTAGAATATTAATTACTGCAATTGTCACAACCCGACCAAAGGCGGCGGAACATGCCAGGGCGTAACGTATTGATTGGACAATTGCTCAAAATACACTAATTAAAGCGTTAATAATTTTTTAATTTCATTGAAACAAGTACACAAATTCAATAAACAAAATAAATACATTGTATTTTTGTATTTTGAACAATATCCTAAGGTAAAACTAATTTATTCGATCCTGAACAATGTCAATTACATGTATAAAAATAGAGTTTGTCAACATGAATGTTGGTGAGAATACATAAGTTTTAATTGAGATATATATAGATAAAAACCACAATTCATATGTTAATGATGAGCATTACAATTCTTATGAAAATGTAAACAACTAAATAGATATGGACCCGTTCCTATTGATACAAAATTAATTTACTTGGGTAAATGTATGATCATACTAGATTAGAGTAGATAAGGATAGGGTACCAACCACCGAACATAAAATAAACATTTAAGCACATTGAGCATAATCATAGAGCATGCAATAATCACAAATAAATATATATTGAATTCTGTTTTGAATATATGTGGAAAAAAATATGAGTAAAAATTTAATAAGGTATACATGTTACCTCCAAAATATAAAAGATGGAAAAAGGGGTATGTAAACTCACCTTAAAAAATAAGGTAGGATGGTGATGTAATGGCGGTTAAAGCGAACATGTTAGTTAGTTTCACAAGGAGTCCCAACAATAGGCCCTAGTTTTAAGGTTATAAACAAAATAAATATTCTAACGATATATACGGTAAAACATGAAGTTATGGGTTTATAATGTATTTGGGGTGTAACATCCTACTTTTGATAATAATAAATAAAATAATTTTGTTTACTTAATGGTCTGTTATTATTTAGTTAAGTTAAATAAAAGTAATAGAGTGTGGGCTTGGACAATAAAAGATGGAATTAGAGATGGTGATGAGCCTTAGATCTATGGGCTAAAGGGTATATATAAATCCTTAAACCTCCCTAAAACCCTAAAACCCTCATTTCATTCATCCAGGCTCCTCCACAAACTCAAAACACACACAAACACTCTTCTACCATTCGGACCAGATCCGAAGTGAAGAAGGAGTACATTTCGGCTTGAATCTTCATCAAACGAAGCAACAAGCACGTCCAGATGCACGTGTTGAATCTGAGCTGAAGAAAAACCGAACTAAAAAGGTACGTTTTACGTAAAAGGATAAGTTTTTTATGTCAGTTTTCCCTAGGAATTGAAACTAAGGAAAATCGGGCCTTATTAGGTTAGAAAAGTATAAACTTAAGCATAAACAAGTTTTTTGGAATAAAATGGGACAAACGGGTGACGTTTGGACCATGTTAAAGTGAGATTACGATGTTTTTATGGCCCAGAACTCGATTCGTCGGCAAAACGGGCATAACGGAACTTTAGAAAGTGATTTAGAATGGAAAGGCATAAACGGATCTAATTTAACCAAACGTATCGAATCGAAGGTTTAACTAATCGAATCAAATGGAAAACGAATTGAGTTGAATGGAAACGAATCGAATCAAATCAAATATAAACGAATCGTATCAAATGGAAATGAATTGAATCAAATTGAGACTCGATTCGATAGAATTTCATACTCTATTCGATTAGAATTTCATACTCGACTCGATTAGAATTTTAGACTCGATTCAATTAGAATTTTAGACTCGATCCGATTAGAATTTCATATTCGATTCGATTAGAATTTAGACTCGATTCGATTGAAATTTAGAATCGATTCAATTGGTTTAGACTTGACCCAGAATCAGGAAACATCAGCTTAACCCCAGCTTGGGTTTCTACCCCTTGGACCCTGCTAGGGCTGCAGCCCCTAGAACCTCGTTGCCAGGGGCGCTGCCCCTGGACCCTTGTTCATTAAGGGTTTTATTAACCTAGAAATATGATATGGATAGAGCTAGTTAATTGATTCTTGCAATTGTTATATGGTTAGCCGCACCAGTTCAGGAAAGGAGTTACCATTAACTTTGAAAGGAATCAGACTGAAGAGGCTGAAGAGGCTAAGGCAGCTAGCTTGAATGAAGACACGTGGCACTGGACTAAAGAGGTTACATCTTGAGAAGAATGTTATGATGTTATATTTGATTATGTTTTTATTTTTCAAGACAAATTTGAATGATGTTAAGGCAAGATTTTGAATGTTATGTAATATATGGTTAACATATTATATTCCGCGAAAAGTTTTAATTCATTATGATATTTAGAACTGTGTTTATGAATAAATCCAATGCTAATGTAGGGCACCCGGATCGGGGCCTTACAAGGGGATCGATAAGGCATTGAATAAAAAAAACCACATTAATTTATCTAAGTGTAATAAGAGCGTAATCAATTTAAATGCTATTATAAGTTACATATTCATAACAAGCTAATTTAAATATTAAATGTATTTGTAAATTAAACTAAAACTTGCTTTGAAAGCTTAACCGTGACCGGCTTGTTTAAATGAGTAAATACATTTTTTTATTAATTTATTTATGGAATTATATCAGGTTAAGAAAAAATATATATAGATTTATAGTATATATATATATATGATCAAGCGAAGACATTTGAGAGTTTTAATGGTGTTTGGTCGGTTAAACGAGTAAAATAAATACTAGGTTTTATTAAAGATGTAGTTTAAATAGTATTAATAAATAAATTAAAAGTGAAAAAATTTAATAACCCAAAGAAGCAAAAATCGGCCCCAAATGGGCTCGAACTCGCGTCACACAAGGCCCAGGGTTTTAATGAAACATGAACTTGCCACTCAGACCAGTGTCTGACCTATTTACTAGATGAAAAACAAAAATTATAAACACAACCCAAAACAAACTCAGTCCCTTATAAACCCTAGATTAAACACCTGAATTGGACTTTGATTGTGCTCTGTCAATCAAATTTGACATATGGCTTTTTTTGTAACATACAGAAATTTCTAGAATAATTACATAATATATTATTCTCGTTTAAAGAATTAAATCGAGTTAGTAGATTAATAATAAAATAAAATTAAGATAAAAGATAGTGGGTTTTAATAAATAGAAATTAAAGATGGACTAAAAAGGAAATATGGGCCTAAGGTCCATGGGCTTAAGGGAGTATAAATACCCCTTAAACCCTAATCATTTCCATTTTACATCTATCTCTACACCATAGTCTAGACCTTCAAAAACACACACTTAAGCCAAACACTCTCTACTCTACTATATCCAACGATCCAGGACCAACCAAAGGTAAGAAATGATTTATCTCAAATGTACCAATATATCAGAACCCAGCACCGCAGCCCCGGGATGTCGTACGAGTCGTTTGGATCTAGATCTAGCTTTGTTCTAGTGTTTAAGCAACCGAAAACGAGCTTAAGGACCACCTTAGCTCAGATCTAGACACCCCGAAGCTACCTAGACTATAAACGACCAAACCCCAATCAACCATGGGGGTAAACGACGGCCGACGGCGCCGAAATCAAAGAAAAACCCCTCAAAAACGTGTATTCAAGAGCTAAACAGAACGTATACAACGTATAAGTATATACGACGTATTAGTATAGCAACGTATAAGTAGGAAGATAGCGCATAAGGTTGGACAGTGTGTGTGTATCTTAAATGTATAAGTGTGAGCCGCGTATATGCATGCATGACGTATAACTTATAGGTCGGATAACACTTATATTTTGGGATAGACTTATACGCTAAAGACGACTTATACATGGAGAAGACTTATGCGTTGGAACAACCTATACGACAATAATAACTTATACGCCTACAAGGAACTTATACGTTTAAGACAACTTATACGTGGAGAATAGCTTATACGCCTACAGCTTAACCCCAGCCAGGGGCTCTGCCCCTTGGACCCTGCTAGGGGCTGCCGCCCCTAGAACCCCGCTGCCCCCGGACCCCCGTAGCCATGGGTTACAATAACCTACAAATATGATAAGGATAGTACTAGTTAATTGATACATGTAATTGTTATACAGTTAGCCGCACCCAATTAAGGAAAAGAGTTACCATTAACTCTGAAAAATCGCTTACAAGTGAGTTTCTAGCCCCATTTCCTTGTTATGTTTTCGGGGTTGTTTGCATACTCGATGTGTTAGTTAATACACTTACCTTAATTTGTAAGTGTATGCCATATAGGATTTATGTGATTATATTTGAGGTTATGAATGAATGCTTGTCAGTACGTTAATGATATTCGGATATTTCATGTATTGCCTGGAAAGGTAATTGTTAGAAGATTTGATTGTTTTATAAAGTATGTATGAATGATATAGCAGGGTATGTATGAAATTGTATAAATGATAGTATGAAGCAATATATGAAGATACGAAGGTTTGAGGAGGGACTAGACCCTTATAATATCTTAGAGGATAGGACCAGACCCTCATAATATCTGAGAGGATAGGGGTCAGACCCCTATAATATCTGAGAGGATAGGGACCAGACCCTTATAATATCTGAGAGGTTATAGGGCGAAAGGCTTTTTAAAACGTATAAGTATGAAAAGTAAGATCATATATATATATATATATATATATATATATATATATATATATATATATATATATAAGTATAAAAGAAAGAAAGAAAGAATGAATGAAGAAAGAAGGTATATACTTATGTATATATGAAAGAAAGATAAGCATGTTAAGTATATAATATGTATCTTTGGATGCGTATGTACATGTAGGGGAATTTATTGTACGTTACCTGATTTACTAGAACTCACTCAGCGTAGCTGACTTTTAGCATGCACGTAGGTAAATAGATTGAAGCAGCTGGCTTGAGAGAGTGACACATGGCATGATTTGAAGGGACTGGCATCCAATGAAGATTTGTCATGATGTTTTAATAAGCTGCTTTATGTTTTGTTTTAAAGATAAGTTTTAAATGTTTGTAATGAATGGTTGACTTTTATTTATTTCGCTAAAGTTTTAATTAACTCTGATTAATTGAAATGTTTATGAGTAAATCCAACGCCAAAGTAGGGCACTGGATTCGAGACCTTACAATTTGGTATCTGAGCATAAGTTTGAGAGAATTAAGCATCCTACATGCTTAGACTCGAATAGAGAATGGGACTTAAGTAAGAAAAAAAGGAGATGCCAGTTCAAGGAACCATGTGTCACTCAAGAAAGCTAAGTAAAGGTAAAATATATGACTAATATCATGTGTAATGTAAAAATGTGTCAGGAAGCTAGCTTAATTGATAGGGATAGGAGTGAATAATTACATGAACGGTTTGATTTCTTAACTGTTTAGAAGTACAACTAGCACAAATAGACTCACAAGGAGAAGTGTATAGGACACGAAAAGTAACGTGACCAGCTAATCACCACTGGCCACTGTTATTATCTGTTAGCCGTACTATCCTTGTACTAAATAGTTCCTTAAGTGATGGTGTTTGTGTTTCCTTATAGAATACGTATGGCTGGAGCTAGGAAAGTTGCAAGACAAGGAGGTCGTACTGGACGTCGTGGAAGGCCACATATTGTCCGAGAACCTTCTGTAGAAACAGTTAATAACACAAGGGAGGAAGGAAGTGCAGCTAGACGAAATCCAAGCAACAATGAAGGGTATCAACTTGATCTTACGGTTCAAACTTCCATTGCTCATGCAGTAGATGCCGCAGTGAAAAAACCGCATCCAGAAGGATCTGCTGGGAGCCATGCAAGGACTGCCGAGATGTCAGGGAGAACGGTAAGAAGGATGATGGGATAGAGAAAGGCAACTCGAGTGAGGTTAGGTCAGTGAAATTTGATGATAGAAAGAGAGGCCGAGGTGGGTGTAACTACAAGTCGTTCATGGGTTGCGACCCGCCAAAGCTGACTTAGGGGATGCAATCGCTGCTCTCCAGTGGATAACCACCATGGACAAGGTTATCTGAATTAGCGAATACTGTCCTGATCAAGTTGTGGGTTATGCCACTCAGTAATTTAGAGATGAGGCTATGTATTGGTAGGAGACTGTGGAGCAGAGCAAGATTCAAGAAGAGATTAAGGCAATGAGGTGGGAGGATCTTAAGGAGTTGGTAATGAAATGATTCAGTGCTAATGCTGAGGTTAAGAGGGCTGAAATGAATATTTTGAATCTGAATGCGGGTAAGATGACACACCGCGAATACAATACTAAATTCAACCACATGTCTAGGCTAGTGCCTGACATGGTTAACACTGAAGCCAAGCGAATCAAGTGTTATATCAGGGGACTGCCACCATATGTTCGCGTCTTGGTTAAAGCTAGAAGATCTGCTACCTTTCATTCTGCTGTGGGACTCGCAGAAATGGTTTACGACAACCTGGCGTCGGACGTGTGGTGGCGGAAGAGAAGAAAGATAAGAAATGGGTCACTCCTGCAAAGCGAACAGGTACTCAGTTGTGGAATCCTAGAGATAAGAAGCAAAAAGTGTGGGAGAAGAAGTCGTGTAAGACTTGTGGTAAGATGCACGCTGGCGAGTGTAAGTGGGGAGC
Source organism: Bidens hawaiensis (assembly GCF_021521415.1). NCBI lineage: Eukaryota > Viridiplantae > Streptophyta > Magnoliopsida > Asterales > Asteraceae > Bidens > Bidens hawaiensis. The sequence goes on from NW_027495237.1 coordinate 52,034, forward strand.
GGGAACTGATGTTTTTCACAAGTGTGGAAGGGCTCATGGTGGAGAGTGTAGAATCGAGTCAAATGCTTGTTATAAGTGCGTGAAGGTGGGGCATTATTCTCATAAATGTAGTGCAAAGCCCGCATGTTACAAATGTGGTAAGACGGGCCATATGGCGAGGGAATGCATTGGTGGGGAAGTTGGAGGAAATGGAAAGAAGGATGGCGACCAAGCTAGGCCAAGGACTAGGGCCTACATGCTGACTCAGGAGCAGGCTAAGCAAATCCCTGACGTTGTGACATGTACATTTCTAGTAAACGATATTTCCGCTTCTGTGTTGTTTGATTCGGGTGAAAATAGGAGTTTCGTAGCCACTGCATTTAGTAAGATAGCTAAAATGAAATATTGTCGTGTGCCTGAATATTTTAAAGTAGAAACTGCTAGTGAAACTTCGATTAAGATTATGAGGATGGTTGAAAAATTGTAAGATAGAGTTAGAGGGGCGTGAGTTCCCTATTACTCTATATGTTATAACCTTAGGAGGGTTCGATGTAGTTTTGGGGATGGACTGGCAATTTGAATTCGATGCTCAGATAGTGTGTAAGATTAGGATAATATGATTAAAATCTTTGGATGGTAGTACAATGAAGGTCTATGGTGATAAGGATAATTCAGGAATTGATGTCATTTTGATGATAAAGGCCGAGGGATTGTTAAGGCGAGAGTGTGGTGCTTACCTAGTATATGTTGTCAAACCTACGGCCGAGACAAAAGAAGTGAAAGATGTTTATGTTGTGCACGACTACCCAGAAGTGTTCCCGGAGGACCTTCCGGGGTTGCCACCGGAGCGAAAGATAGAATTTTAGATAAACTTAGTACCAGGAGCCCAGCCCGTCGCGAAAGAACCTTACCGCCTGGCGTCGTCCAAGATAAAAGAATTGATGTCCCAACTACAAGAACTCCCCGACAAAAGTTTCACGCGACTACCCAGAAGTGTTCCCGGAGGACCTTCTGGGGTTGCCACCGGAGCGAGAGATAGAATTTTAGATAGACTTAGTACCAGGAGCCCAGCCCGTCGGGAAAGCACCTTACCGCCTGGCGTCATCCAAGATGAAAGAATTGATGTCCCAACTACAAGAACTCCCCGAAAAAGGTTTCACTAGGCCGAGTGTTTCCCCGTGGGGCGCACCGGTGTTGTTCGTTAAGAAGAATGATGGGAGTATGAGAATGTGTATAGACTATCGTGAGTTAAACAAGCTTACGGTGAAGAACAGATATCCGTTACCACAGATTGATGATTTGTTTGACCAACTACAAGGTTCGAGTTGGTTCTCACGAATAGATCTTAGATCAGGTTATCATCAGCTAAAGGTAAAGAGGCAGACATCCCTAAGACAGTGTTTCGGACTTGGTATGGACACTACGAATTCCTCATAATGTCGTTCGGTCTAACGAATGCCTCAGCAGCATTTATGGACATGATGAATAGGGTATGTCGACCGATGTTCGACAAGTCAGTTATCGTGTTCATTGACAATATATTGATTTATTCAAAGAGCGAGTATGACCACGTGGAGCATCTATAAGAAGTATTGGAAATTCTTGAGAGGGAGAAATTGTATGCTAAGTTCTCGAAATGTGTGTTGATGGGTGAACCGTAGGAAAGCCGTTAAGCGAGCTAAAAGATATAAATGCATGCTTAACCAATTAATTTCAAGGAATTAGCTGACTATGGTTACTTGTATAATTGCAGGAATGAGGATATAGAGGATGAAATCACGAGAATGTGGGCAGAAACGGCGAAGAGAACGGAGTTGAAACGAGAAAGATATGAAGAAAACGAGAAAACGAGAAAAATGAAGATGGTGGCTGAAGACCACCGTGGGCCACGGTCTGGACCATGGGCCACGGTCCAATTGATCAAAAATGATCAGAACTCACAGTGCCGTGAGTTCTGGCCACCATGGACCACAGTGGGCACCGTTGGCCACAGTGCTGAGCTGTAACTGCCAAAAATCCTTGTTTTTATTCCGTTGTTTGGTGTCTTTTCACATATCCAATATTGGAGAATGACCTAGAGGCAAAATTTGAGTCCAAGAACAATAGTTGGTGATTGTAATCATTAATTGGTGTTTGTGATTCATATGCATACTCTAATTAAAGTGATGATGAATCAAATTATGTGTGGTTAAAATCCTTTGTGTTCTCTCCCGAATTGTAAGGTTTTCAATTGAATGTTTGTTAATTGTTTATGTTATTTGTGGGTAGTAGTTTAATCTTATGATTATACTACTATGGTGATTGTGAGTTTGATTAGTAATTGTTAGTAAAGTGTAATTCGTGTTCTTGACCATCAGTTCTTGGTGCCATAGGCAATCGGGATTTATTGGTACGGAAGTAGGGTTGGCTATATAAAACTGATTATCGAGTGAAAACCTTGCGTTTTTGCACTCCAAGTACAGAGTCCTCTTTTATCACAATCAAACACATACTTACGAACTATGTCTATGTAGTTCATCCCAAAAGTAAAAGTTAACATTATCAATATTGGAAAGCTGAAATCGGGAGAGCGCATTTTTTTTATTGATTCAGTTAAACTCGTTAAATTGTTTTCAGTTATCTTTTCTAATCAAATCAACCAATGAAATATTTAAATTTATTTTCTACATTTAGTTGAATATAGTCAGATTATAAACCTACTTAGTAACACATTTTCCACAAACTCTCTGTGTTCGACACCCACTTACCGCTATCTAATTAGTTGTAATTGGTTTATTTTTGAGTGAGTCTTCAACCTCACGTCAGGCGTTATGGTTGCGTGAAGTGCAGTTTTTAGGTCATGTAATCAATACAGAAGGGATTACTGTGTACCCAGCAAATATTGAGGCGATAAAGAATTGAAAGACTCCGCAAAACCCGACTGATATACGCAGCTTCTTAGGGTTGGCTGGCTATTATAGAAGTTTCATCGAAGGCTTCTCCAAGATAGCCGCACCATTGACCGGAATGACCGAAAGACTTTAGTATTCAATTGGGGTGAGTTTTAGGAGGAAGCTTTTGAGGAATTAAAGAAAAGACTCATGTAAGCGCCAATCCTTACTCTACCCGATAGTGATGAGGATTTAGTTGTTTGTACCGATGCTTCACATCGTGGGTTAGGTTGTGTGTTGATGCAACGAGGAAAGGTTATAGCTTATGCATACAGACAGTTGAAGATTCACGAGAGTACCTACCCAACGCATGATCTGGAGATAGCAGCTGTAGTGCATGCTCTAAAGATATGGAGACATTATCTGTACGGTACTAGGTGTACTATCTACAAATATCATAAGAGTTTAAAGTACTTTTTGAGCAGAAAGAGTTGAACATGAGGCAGAGAAGATAGTTAGAGTTGATTAAGGACTGTGACTGTGATATCAAAGACTATCCGAGTAACGCTAATGTGGTTGCCGATGCGCTAAGCCGGTAGAATGAAGGCGTCATTGCAACCATGAAGTCATTCAAGTAGATCATTAACTCAGATCTCTTTGAAGAGATCATTGTGGTGCAGGATTAGGTGCTTATAAATGAACGGCTAATGAAGAAGGAGAGAATCTTCGAACAGCAAAATGAGCTGATGGACAACACTCATGGTGTGAAGATTAGGTTTGACCGTATGTGGATTTCACGCCACGGTGGTCTTAGAGACCGCCTCTTAGATGAAGCTCACAAGTCAAGATACTCAATTCATCCGGGATCCACCAAGATGTATCAGGATTTTAAGAGGGACTGCTGGCAGCCGAGTGTGAAGAATGATGTAGTAGATTATGTTAGTAAGTGCCTAACTTTCTTGCAAGTCAAAGCAGAACACCAGAAACCTTATAGGAAGATGCAGCCATTAGAGATACCAGAATGGAAATGGGAACACATCACCATGGATTTCATAACTAAGCTACCCTGTACAGCTAAACATCGTGATACCATCTGGGTGATTGCGGACCGTCTAACGAAAAGTGCTCACTTTCTTACTATACGAGAGGCCATCACGTCAGAAACGTTAGAAAATGTATTAATCAAAGATGTTATGGCTAAACATGGAGTGCCGTCGTCGATTGTTTCTGATTGAGATATGCGCTTCACCTCGAGATTCTTGAAGAAGTTCCATGAAGCTATGGGAACGAGGTTGAAAATCAGTACGGCGTATCATCCTCAAACAAATGGACAGTCTGAAAGGACGATCCAAACCCTTGAGGATATGCTGCGTGCTTGTGTTTTAGACTTTGGATGAAGTTGGGATGACCATCTGCATCTGGCAGAGTTCTCTTATAATAACATCTACCATTCGAGTATTGGTATGCCACCGTTCGAGATGATGTATGGCAGATTTTGCAAAACTCCCATATGTTGGGGAGAGATTGGTCAGAAAGAGATTGGAAGTCTAGAATTTGTGCAAGAAACCTCTTTAAGGTTCGATCAGATCAAGTCATAAATGAAGGCTGAGCAAGACCGTCATAAGTCGTATGCTGATAAGCGGAGACGACCAATCGAGTTTAACATTGGTGACAATGTGAACTCAAGGTCTCGCCTTGGAAGGGAATCATTCGTTTCATGTAGAGAGGAAAGTTAAGTCCAAGGTATATCAGACCATTTAAGATTGTTGATCGTGTTAGTGAAGTAGCTTACAAGTTGGGTTTGCCTGAAGAGTTAGAAGGAATTCACTCTACTTTTCATGTTTCTCACTTGAGAAAATGTCGAGCTGATGACACGTCCCATGTGCCGTTGATAGACATCGAGGTCGATGAACAGTTGAATTACATCGAACAACCTATTGAATTACATCTAACAGCCTACAAGGAACTTATACGTTTGTAGGACTTATATGCCACAAATAAACTTATACGGACTTGGTATGATTTTATGAAATAAATGAAAGATAAACAAAGTACGCGTACGTAAACGACAAATATGGAGTTCTATGATAAAGGACTAAAAATAGGCAATAAATTAATAACGAAGGGTAGTGGCTCTGCCCCCCTTGGACCCTGCTAGGGGATGCCGCCCCTAGAATCCCGTAGCCAGGGGTTACAATAACCTAGAAATTGTTAAAATCGATCTACCCAAGACACATATTTGAGTTGATGTGGCTAGTACGTAATGATACAAGTCGGGTCATACCCAATAACAAGCTAGACAAACACCGCGATATTTATTATTAGATATGATCTAACTAATACTTATCAACACTTATAATATTTGGAAAACAGGTTTCTAAATATTTTCATTTGTGTGTTAAATAAATTATGTGGATAATTCATTTGATGAGAAATGTTATTTATTTGGATAAATAACAAATGTATGATATGGAAAAATAAACAAAAATTGGTTTTGAGTTTTGGGGGGAAACCCACCCTTAGGCAATCCCCTCCATCTCTCTCTCTCTCTTCCATTTTTTGGTTTTTCCAATATATGCAAATGAGTCTATTGGTAGATGATAATTCTTGGTGAACTCAACTCACACTTTCTCTCACACACACAAACTCTCTTTTTTTCCTCTCTCTCGGCCGAGAATAACAATGAAGAACAAGAGGATTGCAAAGTGTAAGGTCCTAGCAACTTAGGTGTTTGTTGAAGGCTTATTCGGGTATACAAGCTTGAGGTTTCCTTCTTTGGAGACTTGTCATTCAAATCATTCATCCCTTTCGATGTTTAAGACTTGAAGGTATGTTCTCTGATGTGCTTAAAACAGTCAATAAAATATCAACTAAACTCAACAAGTAATAAAAACTAGACTTAAGACTCAACTACACAAAACACCGGCAAGTGAACCGGTCAATTGTACTAAACCTAAGTAAGTCCAGAATACTGAACCCTCAGGACTCTATAAATTACGTTAATTAACTAATTAGACTCGACTTACAACATGACTATTTATTATTAATGTTTAAAGGGGGGTTTTAAATTATGATTTAACTAAGAAATTAAATAAACAAGTAAACGAGAAAACAAGCAATTAATAACGAGATCGAAACCAATCAGAGAAGAAATCTACCTAGGTAAGAATCCCATGTATCAACAAACATCAAGCAATGGACAAATAACATGATATGGAAACTGATTTCTGAACATATTCATCTAACAAACCCTAAAGGACCCTTGACCGAATCAAACGACAACCCAAAGAACAATTATTAGATTATTAAGCAATCATTAATATTGATTTTCTTACAATTATCAAATAGAGTTAATTAAAAGTATCTTAGGCAAGCAATCTCACGAAACACTAAACCCTAGATAACTTGATAAGCTAAACACGACATCAAGAACAAGGATCAACACAATAAGCAAGATTATTGTCACTATCTACCCTAGCATGCAATTAATCAAACACATGAACAACTCCTCACCTTACAGCTATTGGAATTTAGCAGAACATTCAAAACCCTAACCAACTATCAACTAGCTTCTATGATCTAATGGGCCCATTCAATCACAATAATCAAAACACCAAGTAATGATTAAACTTAAACCCTAAATCTAAAGAACACAATCAAGAGATATAAGATCTATGTGAAGCTATACTTAACAATAAATCAAGATAATAAACATTCATATGCATCACGAAAGCAAAATCACGTTAGTTCAAAGCAAGAATCAATTCAACACATGTTCATCAAACCTAGGTAGACATGAAGTCTAGCCTAGAATCATTATTGAAAACAATCCTAAACAAGTCTTAAAAACAAAGAGAAACATCATGAAAGATAATGAACAAGAAAAAAAGATAAAGAACGAGAGAACCCGTCTTAATCGACCCTTTAACACTTGTATGAAATCTTGATGATCCTACTTCTTCCTTGCCTCCAAAACACCTTCAATCCTAGCTTAAACCCATGGAAAATAGGCTGGAATAGAGCTTAGAATCGGCTAGGTTATAAAGAGATGTTTATATAATGAAAATCGGGCTTGGGCTTGTAACTTTTGGCTGACCAGAAGGCCTAGGCGCCGCGCGGCCCCTTTCTAAGCATGCCTTCGCGCGGCGCGGCCCCCTTCAGGTGTAGCCCATGAGTTTTTGTTGTTAAATGTTGCTAAACATTTGTTAAATCTTGATTAATCACTTCTTGAACTCCAAGTAACATTGAAAACCTTCTAGAACTTGCTTCCCTTACTTCTCCAAGCCATGAATCTATAAAGAACATAAAAAACACTAAGTGAAGCAATCATTTAATCATTGACGAGCACAACGAACATTAACTTCTCACGAAATAATAGAAAGAATTAAAACTTAACATGCAAGACAACAAAAGAGTTAAAACACTATAACTATAACATACTTGACTCAAAACTTAAATTAAAGAAAGATAAACGAAACAAGAATCAAACCGAACTCAAAACATTAAAGAAACACAACTTTACACGGGATTCGAGATGTATAAATAGATGTATATCAAATATCCCCACACTTACTCTTTTTCCGTCCCTGAGAAATTCTGATTCAGTTGGATCAGAATCGGAAAATATAGTCTTACAAACATATAGGTTAATTTTTAAAGCTTAGAAGAACGCAAAACCGCGATCATCGATATTGTTGTCCACTTAATCCCATGCCTTAATCTTTACCGGGAAAAATAGGATCCGACAATTATATTACTCAGTGGTTTACACAATTAAGACCCGCTTATTTTCAGCTTTTACCGGACCAAGCCACCCCAACTTGACTTAAACCTCGAAATTAGCAGAATTAAAACTTTTGTTGCTCTATTTTTTTCATGAAAAGTTAAGACGATCAAGGGTATTGTTTATCCACCTATGCTTAATCATCAAAGCCTACCAAGCAGCCATTAGATATGATTAAGGTCCAATTAATTAATAGCTAGTGTTCCCCACAACATGACATACCCCCGTTATCAAGCAATACCCCGAAACCATCATCATAGGTGAGCATGCAAAATTTCATCTGTAGGGCTTACATGTAGTGTGTCCCTTGTGGTCTGTTTCTTAATGGTAACGAGACGCGAGCAAGGGGACCCCACATGGCTAACAGCATGAATGATCAAGTCTGTAGTGTATTTGTACTTTTGTGATCATGTTTAAAGACTTATAAGGGTTTGCTCTTTTTAGCTTTATTTAAATATCCACAACCCCACTTAGGAATTGTGAATACCCAGATGAATAGATTGCATACAGACCCATGGTCTCCGGACCCGAAGCATCCCATCAACACAATAATTAAGGTTATAAAACCATACGCCAATGAGGTGTAAAACTATAAACTAGCAGTTTAAGATTTATATCACAGGCTACACGGCATACTCTAACGTTAAACATACCCAAGTATCATATGATAACATATTCATATTTTTAAAATTTATAATATTTCAACTTTTTCGTACCAAAATTTGAGGCTTGAGTATGGCCCGACCTTTCATTACTTATCTTCCACGGACAAAACGCTTTACCCACAAAAGATTTCCGTTTTAACCATTTTATCAAATTTGCCCTTTCATTTTCAAGTCTGAGCCTACCGACACATCCCAAGTTAAGTGTGTTTTTAATTATTTATCTCATATTATAATTTTTTGAAAAACCGATTTCCCTATAAATATCATCATCTCCTACTTTAACGCAAAAAAACGAAATTCAAGGGACAATTTTAAAACATTTTTTCAAATTTTTTAATTAATTTTTGTTCTTTTTTAAATTTAAACCCGATTTAAACTACGACTCAAATATCCTATCCCCACACTTAAATTTTGCATTGTCCTCAATGCGAGGATAAGGACGACTTAAAAAAAATAAAATAAAGTCGGACTACAAAAAATAAGACTCTAAAAATTATAAAAACAAAATAAAAATTTAATACGCTAGATAATGGAAAAGACTTAGCTGGTAATATGCGAATGGAACATGATGCTAGAGTCTTCTTCCATGAATGCCCTCCAACTACGAACGTGCTCAGCAAATGGTAAATCCTTCTCTCACACACGAACGTAAGCGGCCAAAAAAAAACAAACAAATATAAAGATGTATCTTATCAAAACGATAGATATTAAGCAACTAAAGTATTTCACCAACCAACAAATAAAATCATGAATAATTAGCAGCAAATAAATAAATAAAAAGTATACGGCTTGGCTGCTCCATCCCCACACTTGTCTTTTTCATTAAAGTCTTCCTTGGGGGATCGTCTCTCTAGCTCATTCAATATCTCTTTTACCTAGCAAACCTCAAAAACGCAAACACAACGACGAACTACAAAATACTACGTCAGTGACTCGATGACTCAACAAAACTAAGAAAATAAAAACTAAAATTAAGGAAAATCTGCAAACTCTACACTTGAGTTTTCACTCAAGAACCTATGTTTATGCGAATCACGTGGCGTACCGAGTGGAGCTTCCTCCACCTCGGTAGAACTCAAATGCCCTTAAAGATAACGAATCACGATCCGACAACTCGTCAATCTTGGTCTTCTTCTTTCTAACACCACGAACCTTCTCAATCTTTCGCTTACCACCACCTTTTACTCCAACACAATTCACCATTTCCCGAGAACTAGAAACCGCTCGTTCATTCCCCACACATAAACTTACCGAACGGGAACCATTTCTCGTGAACTAGGATCCATGCCCGAGATAAATGATTCTATCGAGTAAACTGGGTGACATAGATAAATAAGACCGTCTTGACCACTCGGATGTCTCATGGACTTAGCCAAATAGGTGGCACTATCATCACCGGCTCTAAGAGTGATCTTACCTTCAAACACGTCAATGACCGCCCTAGCAGTACGTAAGAATGGACGACCTAAAATGATTGGAACTCTCTCGTCGGCCTCCATATCTAAAACAAAAAAATCTACGGGGAAAACCAAATTATCTACCTTAACGAGCAAATTCTCTACGACACCCCTCGGTTACTTAACGGAACGATCGGCTAAAGACAACGTCATACGAGTAGGGGTGAGCTCTCCTAGGTCTAGCTTTTCATATAAAGAATATGGCATGAGGTTTATACAAGCTCCTAGATCGGCTAATGCTTGGCATGTCGTGTCATTTCCGAAAAGGCATGGAATGGTAAAAACACCGGGGTTGGGTAATTTCTCCGGTACTTTATTGAGCACTACTGCAGAACACTCTCCATTTAGCGGTACAGTCGATAACTCCTCCAACTTATTCTTTCTTTTAAGAAGGTCTTTCAAAAATTTCGCGTACTTAGGCATATGCTAAAGGACTTCTACGAACGGGAGGTTGACATTCAATTGGCTAAATATATTAAGAAAATGCATGTAATCTTTCGTATACTTTTGATTCTTTAGACGAGCGGGATACGGGACATAGGCTAGGTCAATGGTGTTTGGTGGTGGCCGGGCTCCAACCGGCTTCTTATCGGTGTTTTTCTTAATTTGCGGCTCTATGATTGGTGTTGTACTATTTTGTGACTTACCTGGATCCTCTACCTCTATTTCCTCATCTATCAACTCATCGTCCTTATCTTCCCTAATTTCTCTACTAACTACCTCCGGACCAAAAACCCTACCACTGCGAATGGAGATAGCGTTCAATTGAGCAGCCGGATTAGTTTGAGGGATACCCAAAAACAGACCTGGGGGCCTTTCTTCTAAACAACGAGCAATATCACCAACAGTCCTTTGAATATCGAGAATGGAAGATTGTTGATTCTTGAAGAGCAAGTCGTGTTCGGCTAACTTTTTCTGTGTAACTTGATCTCTCTCCAAGATTAGCTTCATCATCTCTTCCAAACGCCCCATTCCACCGTTCGAATCCTGCACATTATTTTGAACATTAGTACCATCGGTGTTATTATTACTGAAATACTGAACTTGTCCTGGAGCATAAGAATTTTGAAACCCTGGTGGTGCACCCCGACGGACGCCAATTAGCATTATTCTGATTCGGGTTCTTGTAAGTGTTCCAATTCTGATTATTGTTGTTGTCATTGTTGGGAAACCTAGTCTGACCAGCAACAAAATCGACATGTTGATTCATCACTGGACACTCCAACGTACCATGTCCACCTCAACAAAACTCACACCTGTCCACCTTGGCCTTCAGTTCCTTAACCTCTCTAGTCAGTAATTCCAAAGCAGCAGCCACACTAGTATCCAGATTAACCTGGTGTACACCTCGAGCGGATGAGGATGTACTGCTGACGTGAGTGGAATTCCCGCTATGTGGCTCTTTGACAAGGTCCGATTGAGCGAAGCTCTCAAACATCTCGTTACATTCGGCGACATTCTTACTTGGCTGCGTGTCAAGCCAAGTAGCTGCTTTACCTACAAGTGAAAACGGAAACATATGTATGAAAATAGCATCTTCGGTAGCACCTTGTAAATTAAAAGTTTTAAGAATGCGGTAAAGTCGGTTAATGTGAGCCGGTGCATCCTCGTCATCATGCCCCATGAACTGATTAGTTTGAACGATGTTGTTCATGACGTATGACGGAATTTGCCACAAGTTGGGATTGTTGATTTCGGGAACGACGATGCATGACTGGTTTCTGGTTAAGCCATCGAAGGCTTGAGAAGCAATTGTCCTATCGTCGGCCATTTGAGCGTCTGGTTGACTTCTCGGACTTTGTGGTGGTGAACTGTGCGGTGACGATTTTTGTGAAGAAGTAACTTCCGACAGTGGCCCTTGCGAGCGAAGATGTGGCATAAACCTTAAGGACGCAACGGACTAAGTGAGTAGACTTAAAATAAAAACTAAATTAAACTAAAATTTAATGAGACTCCTACGACTCAAACAAAAATAAAACAAATAGCATGTATATAGCAAATAAGTCTAATTAAAACTAAATAACGCAATTTCTAAGAGTTCCCCGGCAACGGCGCCAAAAACTTGATGTGCGTAAAACAGTCAATTAAATATTAACTAAACTAAACAAGTAATAAAAAATAGACTTAAGACTCAACTACACAAAACGCCGGCAAGTGAACCGGTCAATTGTACTAAAGCTAAGTAAGTCCGGAATATCGAACCCACAGGAGTCTATAAATTACGTTATTTAACTAATTAGACTCGACTTATGACACGACTATTTATTACTAATGTTTAAAGGGGGTTTTAAATTAAGATTTAACTAAGAAATTAAATAAACAAGTAAACGAGAAAACAAGCAATTAATAACGAGATCGAAACCAATCAGAGAAGGAATCTACCTAGGTAAGAATCCCATGTATCAACAAACATCAAGCAATGGACAAATAACATGATATGGAAACTGATTTCTGAACATATTTGTAACGCCCTGAAATTCGATTGGTAAACTAGGATCGTGAAATCATCGGAAACTATAGACTTTGGGATTCTGGACGATAAGTTCGGAACCCATATCATTGGAAAAATCTGCTTTTATCATTTAAAATGTTTATTTTATAAAACGACATTTACGCCTGAAAAATATTAATTTTTATGCTTTCGAAAAATTAAATGTTCTTATTTAAAAAGATTTCAAATAATTATTCGGAAAATGGTTTTATAAAAGTTTTGCTGAAAAAGTTTTAGTTTGTTTAAAAACTTATGAACTCGACTAGTCTTGACCCGTCGGTAGCCTAAACCCGAACCCGAGTCACCCGAGTATTTAAGCGGAAAATCAAGTATTCTTACACCATCTCTTTCATTTCCACCAACACTTCCCACCCAAACACTCTCATTCTAGAGAGAGAAACTAGAGAGAGAAAGTCTTCAAACTTCAAATCCGAGTCCACAAATCTGTTTGTTGTTATTCTTGGTAAGATCTTCTTGAAAATCATCCATTTTCATAACCATTTTCGGCCTCAAATCGAGCAAAAACACCCATTTTCGTTTCTAGAGTTTTCGGGTCAAAAACCGTCTTGTTTTGGTGTCAAAATGCAGGCTTTTGTGTTTAAAATCACTAGGAATCGATAGCCCTTTCAATCCCGAGCATTTCCATGTCAAAAACTTCGATTTTGGGTCAAAAATCTGGAAAATCTGAAAAACCCGTAGGTTTCTCCGTCGCCCAGCTTGAAGGAGTCGAATCAGACTCATTCGATCGAACCAGTCGATCGAATCAGTCCAGTCGATCGAATCAGTCCAGTCGATCGAATAGGAAAGCAACCGAATGGTCTCCAACTCATTCGACCGAATGAGTTTCGTATTCGATCGAACGAGTGTCTATTCGATCGAACAAGTTCCATGTTCGACCGAACGAGTTTTTCCAACTGGTTCGACCAAATGTGTTTCTAGTTCGATCGAGCGTGCCACAGATTCGATCGAATGTGTGTCTATTCGATCGAACGTGTTCCTATTCGATCGAATCAAGCCAGAACCAAGCTGTTTCGTCTTTAAAACCCAGTTTTTGCTCGAGGCCGCGTAAGCTCGTTTTCTTAGACTTATAGCACGTTGTTAACCTTATATATATGTTCAACTCTAGGCTAAGGAGATCTATTGTAGCACCATCCTAACCCGAGATCAAGGTGAGTTCATAGCCCCTATTTAAGCTTTTCAAAACTATGGGGTGGAAACATGGTAACTTTACACGTTTGGATAAAATCATTTATGCAAACCCTCTTTAAACTATAAACTTTTGGATTTCTACACACGTGCGGAAATCCACAAGCTTTTTAAGAATCTATAAACTTTGGAAATCTATGAACATGGGGAAAACCCATCAACTTATGGAGATCTAAGAACATTGGAAATCAATGAGTATGGGAAATTCTATGAACATTGACATCATGGGAATGGGAATCATATTCATATCATCATAGTCATTGTGTCAGCATGGAAATCTAGAGATCAAAGCATCATGAGTTGAATTGGACGCGAGAGTCTATTCTACTCTCGGTAGAACTCGCGACCATGAGTGGCATTCTATTCTCGGTGGCACTCGTAACTCATGGGATTTCATACTAGTCTCGGTGAAATCCATAACTCTTGAGGACCTATACTAGTCTCGGTAGGGACCAAGGGAACCCAGGATTCTTTGGGGAGTCTATCCTACTCTCGGTAGAACCTAGCTGAGTCCTGAATGACAAGAACGAGGTAGTCTTGGTTTAAGTCTTGCGTGGGATCAATCAAGTCTTGTGTGATCATTGAGTTTCATCTTCATTCATCATCATCATCATTTATTCACCATCATCTTGGATACTAGTAAACAGTGGGATCTTGGTGTTGGTTTATCTAGTAAACTTAGCATGCTCAAATCTATATGTCCTTATTTATGCTTAACTGCTATGTGCTACATGTACCGTTGGGAGACCACAAATCTTTGAGTAATCTTATCACAAACGACTCTAATGGGAGAATAATAAGCCCGCTGAGAGTCCAGGAGAACATTTCATGTTTTACTTACTATAAAAACCTCTTTGGGAAAACCAAGAGACCCTTTTCTTACAAACCATCTTAAAACCGGGTATTATATCCAAACATAGTAGTATAAGTTGTAGGAGTGGTGGGTTAGCCGCAGGTACACCCTATATATAAACCCCTACAATCTATACTAGTATGTTTGTGTATAAACTCTTTTTCTTTAAACCTATGAATTCACTCATCTACTTTATGTAGTTGACAGTTTGTTACATGTTTTCAGGAAATAATGCAGCAAGAAATCCCTAGCAAGTTTAGAGGCCTTAGAGAGATGAAGGCTAGTCTAGGAATTATTTGGAAACTTGATATTTTGTATTAAAACAATTTGTCTCATGTTACCTGGATGGTGTAATATTTGACATTTTGGTTATGTTTATGCATTTAGACTTTTAAACTATTGTGCTCAACAATCACGACTTAGTCGCCGCGCCTCGATTATTCCGCCATCACGATCGGGGTGTGACAGATTGGTATCAGAGCCAGTGGTTATAGGGAATTAGGAAACCGACCTAGACTATAACCTAGGATCCTTGACTCTAGATAGCTCATGCATCACAATCACATGTCTACACTTATATACGTGCTGCGTGCTTATGTGTTGCATATTAACTGTTAATCTCTTGAGCCATGTCATTCTGTGTTCTTGGTATAATCTATGTCCTCTATTCTTAATCTTTGGTGTGTCATTGATTCTATTTAACACTCGTTTTTTTTTCGTTTTCGTTTTGTCAAGAATGCCTCCCAGACGTGCACCCGCCCCCTTGGACTCCGCTGATCTAGCCAACCTTATAGCCCAGCAGATCGCGGCTGTGTTACCAGGCATGGTAACAGCCATCAGCCAGGGGCTGAGGCAAGAAGGAACCTCTGGGGCCAACCAAATTCCAGCTCAGAACGCAAACGAACCAGCAAATAAGCCATACAAGGACTTCATGGCTACCAAACCCACCAGCTTCAGCGGTTCAGAAGGCGCCGTTGGTCTCCTCCAGTGGATCGAAAAGATGGAGGCTGCCTTTGTTATTAGCTCGTGCCCTGAGACACTGAAAGTCACGCACGCGGCAAGCATGTTGTCTAAACGCGCGCTGACCTGGTGGAACAACGAGATAAGAACCCGCGGGCGTGAGGCTGCCTTGGCCATGACCTGGTCGGAATTTGTAGCCTTGGTTACCCGCGAGTTCGTACCTCGCAGTGAGGTGCAGAAACTTGAAGCTGAGTTTTGGGTGCACAGAATGAAGGGCGCTGATCACCAAGGGTACACGGAGCGTTTTCACGAGCTCTCCCTTCTCGTACCACACCTGGTCACCCCTCCCTCCCGGGCTATTGAGCTTTACATCAATGGCCTACCTGACACTGTCCGTGGAATCGTTATCGGGGCTGACCCATCAACCCTACAAGCGGCCATTGAACTAGCTGCCCGACTGACCCAGGATCAGGTTAAGACTGGGGTCCTAGCCAAGGACACGGGCAAGGCCGCTGAGGGCTCATCCAAAAAGATCAACCGCATCAAAAAGCGTAAGGCTAGCAGTTACGCGATGGTT
Organism: Bidens hawaiensis; assembly: GCF_021521415.1. Lineage (NCBI taxonomy): Eukaryota > Viridiplantae > Streptophyta > Magnoliopsida > Asterales > Asteraceae > Bidens > Bidens hawaiensis. Next base: position 67,875 of record NW_027495237.1, read on the forward strand.
ACTCCCGCAACCCCAATCAGCTCTGTCGCTCCTGCTCCCACCCCTTCTGGAAGGCCAAAGAGGGAGTACACTGGGGTTCACCCCAAGTGCGGCACTTGCCAATTTCATCACCCTGCCGGAACCCCGTGCTGGAAATGCACGAACTGTGGACGTTTGGGGCACCTAGCGGAACGCTGCAGATTTCAAGGTAATCAACTGGCAATACAGAGCAGCAGTTCCCAACCCAGCAACACTCGAGGCTGTTTCGAGTGTGGAGCCACGGACCATTTCAGGAGCAGGTGTCCTCGTCTTGCAAATCTTCCTCCGACCCGAGGCCGAGCCTTTACTATTGGCGCTGCTGAAGCTCGCCAAAATCCTGACGTCATTACTGGTACGTTCATCCTTAACAATCTCTGGGTTTCTATTCTATTTGACACGGATGCAGATAGGAGTTTTATTTCTAGCGAGTTGGTCCCATCGCTTAATCTAGGAACCTCTGTCTTAGACCCCGCTTTCTCTGTCGAAATGGCAAACGGAGAGTCTACCCAAGTGAACAAAATCGTTCGCAATTGCACGCTTACGTTTGATCAGACGTCTCTTAACATTGACCTCATCCCTATGCAATTGGGAAGTTTCGATGTAATTGTTGGGATGGATTGGTTGTCCATCAACCACGCGGAAGTGGTGTGTGCTGAGAAGCTCATTCGCGTTCCTTGTTCTTCTGGCGAGTCCATAATTATTCAAGGAGAAAGATCAGGTAGATGTCTGAAATTAATCTCCTGCTTTAAAGCTCGGCGATGCCTTCGAAAGAAGTGTCTCGCCTTCCTAGCTCATGTCTCCATCAAGAAATCTTTGGGGAAGAAGCTCTCTGATGTCCCCGTTGTGCGTGAATTTCCAGACGTTTTTCCTAAAGACTTACCCGGACTACCTCCTAGCCGACAAGTCGAATTCCACATCGAATTAGTTCCCGGTGCAACCCCCGTGGCAAAATCTCCGTATCGTTTGGCTCCGTCAGAAATGCAGGAATTATCGAGCCAGCTACAGGAACTACTAGACAAGGGTTTTATTCGCCCTAGTTCATCTCCATGGGGAGCTCCAGTCCTCTTCGTCGAGAAGAAGGACGGATCTTTCCGGATGTGCATAGACTATCGTGAGCTTAACAAACTCACGGTCAAGAATCGGTATCCATTACCAAGGATTGACGATCTTTTCGACCAGCTGCAAGGAGCCACTTACTTTTCCAAGATCGACCTACGCTCAGGTTATCACCAAGTACGCGTCATGGAGGACGACATCGCGAAAACCGCTTTCAGAACTCGTTATGGACACTACGAGTTCCTAGTCATGCCTTTTGGTTTGACGAATGCCCCTGCGGTGTTCATGGATCTCATGAATCGCGTTTGTCGTCCATACCTGGACCAGTTTGTTATCGTCTTCATTGACGATATTCTCGTTTATTCCCGCTCTAAAGCCGACCATGAGCTTCATCTCAGGCTTACCTTGGATCTGCTGAGGAAAGAGCAACTCTACGCCAAATTCTCCAAATGCGAATTCTGGCTAAGGGAAGTTCAATTCTTAGGTCACATCATTAACAAGGAAGGCATTCATGTCGACCCTGCCAAGATTGAAGCCATCAAAAATTGGGGAGCGCCTACAACGCCAACCGAAATTCGTTCATTTCTTGGTTTAGCTGGGTACTACCGTCGATTCATCTCGAACTTTTCAAAGATCGTATTGCCTCTCACAATGTCAACTCAAAAAGGGGAACCATTCATTTGGAACCAAGAGCAAGAAGAGGCTTTCCAAACATTGAAACATAAACTCTGTCATGCACCAATCCTGTCACTTCCTGAGGGTAACGATGATTTTGTTGTTTATTGCGACGCCTCGAGCCAAGGTCTAGGCTGCGTCTTAATGCAACGCGGTAAGGTCATCGCTTACGCCTCGCGTCAACTCAAGAGTCATGAGAGGAATTATGTCACTCATGACTTGGAATTGGGTGCTGTGGTCTTTGCCTTAAAAATATGGAGACACTACCTATACGGTACGAAATGTGTCATCTTCACCGACCACAAGAGCCTACAACACATCCTCAACCAAAGGGAGCTAAACATGCGACAACGTCGATGGGTTGAACTCCTAAGTGACTACGACTGCGAAATCCGCTACCACCCTGGAAAGGCTAACGTAGTGGCTGACGCGTTAAGTCGCAAGGAAAGGACCCAGTTGCATGCGATCCGTATTCAGTCCAATCTTCCCTCCTTGGTTCTTGAAGCTCAAAAGCAAGCGATTGCTGGTGGTGATCTCAAAAATATGCTATCTTGCGGTGCCGAACGGAAGTTTGAAACCAAGTTTGATGGTATACTTTACTACTTAAATCGCATGTGGATTCCAAACTCTGAACCACTTCGAGAACTTATCCTGAACGAAGCGCACAAATCCAGATACTCTATTCACCCGGGCAGTGATAAAATGTATCAGAATCTCAAGTCTCACTTCTGGTGGCCGGGTATGAAGAAAGACATAGCTTTATACGTCGGTAGATGTCTAACATGCTCGCGGATCAAGACTGAACATCAGAGACCATCTGGCCTGCTACAGCAACCGATCATACCGCAGTGGAAGTGGGACGAAGTCGCTATGGACTTCATTACCAAACTCCCGCGGACACCCAGCGGTTATGACACGATTTGGGTTATCGTGGATTACTTGACCAAGTCTGCCCACTTTCTCCCTGTCCGCGAGGACTACACTACGGAGAAGCTGGCGCGGATTTACATTAGTGAGATCGTAACCCGTCACGGTGTGCCTAAGGGCATCACGTCTGACCGTGACCCCTCTTTTGCGTCAAGGTTCTGGAAGTCATTTCAGAAAGCCTTTGGGACAAGTGTGAAACTTAGCTCTGCCTATCATCCTGAAACGGACGGACAGAGCGAAAGGACCATACAAACCCTGGAGGATATGCTCAGAGCCTGTATCCTTGAATTCGGTAGTAGCTGGGAGACTCACCTTCCTCTTGCAGAGTTCTCATATAATAACAGCTATCATGCTACCATCAAATGCGCACCATTCGAGGCACTCTATGGCAGGAAATGTCGTTCTCCACTGTGTTGGTCCGAGACCGGAGATTCTCAAATCCTCGGCCCGGAACTGATACAGGAAACCACTGACAGTATCGCCATCATCCAGCAAAGACTTAAGGACGCCCGCTGTCGACACAAGTATTACGCTGACAAACGCCGCAAACCTCTGGAGTTCCAAATAGGCGATCACGTAATGCTCAAAGTTTCCCCCTGGAAGGGCATTGTTCGCTTCGGGAAAAAGGGAAAGCTTGCTCCAAGGTACGTAGGACCTTTCAAGATCATCGAAAAGGTCGGACCCGTAGCCTATCGCTTGGAATTGCCTCCAGAACTCAGCCGTGTTCACAACGTTTTTCATGTGTCGCAACTCAAAAAGTGCCTCGTTGACGAGACCGCTCAAATCCCGATCGACACGGTTCGCATCGACGACAAACTACACTTTGTTGAGGAACCTGTCGAGATCCTAGATCGAGAAGTCAAAAGGACTAAGCGAAGCCGGATACCCATAGTCAAGGTACGTTGGAACAACCATCGTGGACCCGAGTTCACATGGGAGCGAGAGGATAAGATGAAGGAGGAATACCCTCATCTGTTCGCATAGTCATCATCTTTGTAATTCTAGAAATCTTGGAGTCTATGTAATCGTAATCATGTAATCAGGGACCAATATCAATCAATGAAGTATCATGTTGTTCCTATTTGCTTATAAATATTCTCTTATTTGCATAACACCAAGTTTGGCTACCCATGACTCGTGCTGGAAAACACAAGTTGTGCATACTTAATCATGTAAACATTGGGGTAAACTATGTATCATTGAGCCAAAATTTGTCATCATTCTAGCATTCATGAAGCATGGTTGTGTGTGTGTGTGTGGTGTCGTGTCGATTTTTCTAGCCGCACACAATGGAGTTTATACATTGATACAAGGTGAACTCGTAATTATAGTCCGGAATATAATTACATCAAGTTCACAGGTGTATACGTGTATAAACAATATGCTATTGTGTAACTATGAGTCATGAACTCAAGCTTCGTGTAGGGAATTAATCAATGAATGTTGAAGGAGTGGTGGGTTAGCCGCTGGTACACCCTATACATAAACCCCTTCGGCACAAGTTGATTATGTCTGAAGCGAGACTTGGAATTAGGGACTCATAGTTAGCGTGGCAGCTGTGAGGCGTTAAATTCAAGAGTTATTGAGGGAATTATTCATTGGAGATTGAAGGAGTGGTGGGTTAGCCGCTGGTACACCCTATATATAAACCCCTTCAATCCGAAATGAATATGTCTGATGTAAAGCTTGAAGGTGATGCCTTGTAGTGGAAAATAGTGTGTCGTCCTGTGTGTCATTGAACTAATAGGAGTCGAAAGAAACACCCAAGTGGAGTTGAGGGAGTGGTGGGTTAGCCGCTGGTACACCCTATATATAAACCCCTTCAACTTGATTTGGGTGGTATCCAAGACGAAAATTAGGGGTAGTGGCGCATAGTGGTCATCATGGTATCATTTGATCTAAAACATCATTGCATCAACTATACTAAGTTCTAAATTTCGGGACGAAATTCCTCTAAATTGGGGAGAATGTAACGCCCTGAAATTCGATTGGTAAACTAGGATCGTGAAATCATCGGAAACTATAGACTTTGGGATTCTGGACGATAAGTTCGGAACCCATATCATTGGAAAAATCTGCTTTTATCATTTAAAATGTTTATTTTATAAAACGACATTTACGCCTGAAAAATATTAATTTTTATGCTTTCGAAAAATTAAATGTTCTTATTTAAAAAGATTTCAAATAATTATTCGGAAAATGGTTTTATAAAAGTTTTGCTGAAAAAGTTTTAGTTTGTTTAAAAACTTATGAACTCGACTAGTCTTGACCCGTCGGTAGCCTAAACCCGAACCCGAGTCACCCGAGTATTTAAGCGGAAAATCAAGTATTCTTACACCATCTCTTTCATTTCCACCAACACTTCCCACCCAAACACTCTCATTCTAGAGAGAGAAACTAGAGAGAGAAAGTCTTCAAACTTCAAATCCGAGTCCACAAATCTGTTTGTTGTTATTCTTGGTAAGATCTTCTTGAAAATCATCCATTTTCATAACCATTTTCGGCCTCAAATCGAGCAAAAACACCCATTTTCGTTTCTAGAGTTTTCGGGTCAAAAACCGTCTTGTTTTGGTGTCAAAATGCAGGCTTTTGTGTTTAAAATCACTAGGAATCGATAGCCCTTTCAATCCCGAGCATTTCCATGTCAAAAACTTCGATTTTGGGTCAAAAATCTGGAAAATCTGAAAAACCCGTAGGTTTCTCCGTCGCCCAGCTTGAAGGAGTCGAATCAGACTCATTCGATCGAACCAGTCGATCGAATCAGTCCAGTCGATCGAATCAGTCCAGTCGATCGAATAGGAAAGCAACCGAATGGTCTCCAACTCATTCGACCGAATGAGTTTCGTATTCGATCGAACGAGTGTCTATTCGATCGAACAAGTTCCATGTTCGACCGAACGAGTTTTTCCAACTGGTTCGACCAAATGTGTTTCTAGTTCGATCGAGCGTGCCACAGATTCGATCGAATGTGTGTCTATTCGATCGAACGTGTTCCTATTCGATCGAATCAAGCCAGAACCAAGCTGTTTCGTCTTTAAAACCCAGTTTTTGCTCGAGGCCGCGTAAGCTCGTTTTCTTAGACTTATAGCACGTTGTTAACCTTATATATATGTTCAACTCTAGGCTAAGGAGATCTATTGTAGCACCATCCTAACCCGAGATCAAGGTGAGTTCATAGCCCCTATTTAAGCTTTTCAAAACTATGGGGTGGAAACATGGTAACTTTACACGTTTGGATAAAATCATTTATGCAAACCCTCTTTAAACTATAAACTTTTGGATTTCTACACACGTGCGGAAATCCACAAGCTTTTTAAGAATCTATAAACTTTGGAAATCTATGAACATGGGGAAAACCCATCAACTTATGGAGATCTAAGAACATTGGAAATCAATGAGTATGGGAAATTCTATGAACATTGACATCATGGGAATGGGAATCATATTCATATCATCATAGTCATTGTGTCAGCATGGAAATCTAGAGATCAAAGCATCATGAGTTGAATTGGACGCGAGAGTCTATTCTACTCTCGGTAGAACTCGCGACCATGAGTGGCATTCTATTCTCGGTGGCACTCGTAACTCATGGGATTTCATACTAGTCTCGGTGAAATCCATAACTCTTGAGGACCTATACTAGTCTCGGTAGGGACCAAGGGAACCCAGGATTCTTTGGGGAGTCTATCCTACTCTCGGTAGAACCTAGCTGAGTCCTGAATGACAAGAACGAGGTAGTCTTGGTTTAAGTCTTGCGTGGGATCAATCAAGTCTTGTGTGATCATTGAGTTTCATCTTCATTCATCATCATCATCATTTATTCACCATCATCTTGGATACTAGTAAACAGTGGGATCTTGGTGTTGGTTTATCTAGTAAACTTAGCATGCTCAAATCTATATGTCCTTATTTATGCTTAACTGCTATGTGCTACATGTACCGTTGGGAGACCACAAATCTTTGAGTAATCTTATCACAAACGACTCTAATGGGAGAATAATAAGCCCGCTGAGAGTCCAGGAGAACATTTCATGTTTTACTTACTATAAAAACCTCTTTGGGAAAACCAAGAGACCCTTTTCTTACAAACCATCTTAAAACCGGGTATTATATCCAAACATAGTAGTATAAGTTGTAGGAGTGGTGGGTTAGCCGCAGGTACACCCTATATATAAACCCCTACAACCTATACTAGTATGTTTGTGTATAAACTCTTTTTCTTTAAACCTATGAATTCACTCATCTACTTTATGTAGTTGACAGTTTGTTACATGTTTTCAGGAAATAATGCAGCAAGAAATCCCTAGCAAGTTTAGAGGCCTTAGAGAGATGAAGGCTAGTCTAGGAATTATTTGGAAACTTGATATTTTGTATTAAAACAATTTGTCTCATGTTACCTGGATGGTGTAATATTTGACATTTTGGTTATGTTTATGCATTTAGACTTTTAAACTATTGTGCTCAACAATCACGACTTAGTCGCCGCGCCTCGATTATTCCGCCATCACGATCGGGGTGTGACAATATTCATCTAACAAACCCTAAAGGACCCTTGACCAAATCAAACGACAACCCAAAGAACAATTATTAGATTATTAAGCAATCATTTATATTGATTTTCTTACAATTATCAAATAGAGTTAATTAAAAGTATCTTAGGCAAGCAATCTCACGAAACACTAAACCCTAGATAACTTGATAAGCTAAACACGACATCAAGAACAAGGATCAACACAATAAGCAAGATTATTGTCACTATCTACCCTAGCATGCAATTAATCAAACACATGAACAACTCCTCACCTTACAGCTATTGGAATTTAGCAGAACATTCAAAACCCTAACCAACTATCAACTAGCTTCTATGATCTAATGGGCCCATTCAATCACAATAATCAAAACACCAAGTAATGATTAAACATAAACCCTAAATCTAAAGAACACAATCAAGAGATATAAGATCTATGTGAAGCTATACTTAACAATCAATCAAGATAATAAACATTCATATGCATCATGAAAGCAAAATCACGTCTTTTACTATTAAAATAACGAAACCATAATCAAAACATTAGTCCAAAGCAAGAATCAATTCAACACATGTTCATCAAACCTAGGTAGACATGAAGTCTAGCCTATAATCATTATTGAAAACAAGTCTTAAAAACAAAGAGAAACATCATGAAAGATAATGAACAAGAAAAAAAGATAAAGAACGAGAGAACCCGTCTTAATCGACCCTTGAACACTTGTACGAAAGCTTGATGATCCTCCTTCTTCCTAGCCTCCAAAACACCTTCAATCTTTGCTTAAACCCTTGGAAAATCGGCTAGAATAGAGCTTAGAATCGGCTAGGTTATAAAGAGATGTTTATATAACGAAAATCGGGCTTGGGCTTGTAAATTTTGGCTGACCAGAAGACCTAGACGCCGTGCGGCCCCTTATTGGGCATGCCTTCGCGCGGCGCGGTGCCCTTTAGGTGTAGCCCACGAGTTTTTGTTGTTAAATGTTGCTAAATATTTGTTAAATCTTGATTAATCCCTTCTTGAACTCCAAGTAACATTGAGAATCTTCTAGAACTTGCTTTCTTTGCTTCTCCAAGCCATGAAGCTGTAAAGAACATAACAAAACACTAAGTGAAGCAATCATGTAATCATTGACAAGCACGACGAACTTAAACTTCTCACGAAATAATAGAAAGAATTAAAGCTTAACATGCAAGACACCAAAAGAGTTAAAACACTATAACTCTAACATACTTGACTCAAAACTTAAATTAAAGAAAGATAAACGATACAAGAATCAAACCGAACTCATAACATTAAAGAAACACAACTTTTCACGGTATTGGAGATGTATAAATAGATGTATATCATTCTCTAAACACCCTATGGTTGATTTTTATAGCATGTGTATTGTATATGGATCCTGGATTGGGTTTAACATAAATCGGGTTTTATGTGTAATGGCTAAACAAGATTTTAAACTTAATTCCGCTGCGTTTTCCTAATAAAATGGTTTATTTGGACTTTGATAATCTTGTAAAAACCCAACAATGGCATCAAGAACCGCTTATACAATTACATGCTTCAAAATGGGATCTAAAGTGTTTGGGTTTTATGGTATTTTTTACCATATTGGTCGAAAACTTTAGGATATTGGTTGCCTCTTGGTTTTTCAAGATGGTACCATACATGCATGTGGTAAATCTGGAAAAATTAAGTGTTTGGACCAATCTAGGCTTTTCAGCTTTGTCCGAGAACCCTTGGATGGAAACCATAGTTCTCGGTCTGGTTGAAGACACCCGAAACCCTGTTCTCAGTTGGCCGAGAACTCCTGGTTGGGAACCATGTGATTTCGGTTGACCGAAAATACGTTCTCGGTTGGACTGAGAACTCATGGTTGTGAACCATGGTTCTCGAATTGACCGAAAACATAGTTCTCGGTGTTGACCGAGAACACTAGGTTCTCGGCTGACCGAAAACTCCGGGCCAAAAACTCTGAAGCTTTGGCTTCTTGGCCGAGAACTCTATGTTCTCTGTTTCTGGCCGAGAACAAAGGGTCAAAGGGGAACCATTCTTGTCAAAGGTTGACCTGTTTATTTGGATGTTCATAACCTAGCCAATGATCTTGTGTATATTGAAGTGATGTGTTATGATATATTCATTGGTTGTAATATTCTTTATTCGGGAATGTAATCTATTTATTTGTTTCAAATTGGTTTGTAATAATAAATAGAATAGTTGTATTTCTTTTAATAGAAAAATGTATTAGGACATATTTTGTAAAAGAAGATGCAACTAAAATACCACTTTGGTTGGAGCCCAAGTGAAAGCCCAAATAAAGAAGAAGGATCACAACAAGAGGTGAACGCTTCAAGCATATGGATGCGGAGTCAAGTGGGAGTTCACCATCACATACCTTATGTCATGCTCGTCCCTTAAAAGAGACCTTATGACATACTTGTTTCGGTCAACAAGTATTGTCAATCTAGGTGGCTATGGTTATGAACTTGTGATTGTTATTTATGCTTGTGTGGTTTTTTATGTTTTGTTTTATCATATGTGGATATGTATGTTAACAATTAAAATCAACAACTTCCATAAAATTGATTCCTTTGAAAATATTAAATGATATAATTTATTTATTAACAAGTGTAGTTTCATAATAAAATGGGTTTTATTAAAAGGAATTTTGAAAATTGATTTCAAAAGGTACCCTACATTTTAATGCATGCAAATGGAAGGTACATAAATAGTTTTCCAATCTAGAATTTTGAAAACTTAAAAATCCCTTTTAAAACAAGTTGAACACCATCCTTTTATATGACGCTCGAGTCACTTGGAAACTTAATGTGGGATAAAGTTCACCTAACCACATTAAGAAAAACTTGTGATCTTGAGGTGGATTTACAATACTTGTGGGATAAAGGTCACCTAACCACTTGTATGTGTAAACTCACATGTGTGTGTAAGTAGGACGACTCGATATGGAAACCATGTGAATAGGGTCACCGAAGCATGGCGTACAAAGGTGTTGATGAGATTAAACATGCCAACTTAACATATGATGTTTAACCAATCCCATAAAGCTAGAAGTTACAAAGGGTTGCAATTGTCAAACGTTGACTACCTTGTTAATTTAAATAGTAGGATAAAAGTCACCTAACTACTATTTGAATGAAATGTTGGGTTCTAGATTTTAATCATTAATTGTCTTTGGGACTTAAAGGGTATTAACGATTAAAATTTATTAATGATATCGAAAATACTAAAATTTGAACTTTGTTAAATTTATAGATGGCCGCAAACAACGCACCGAACGCTATTATCCCACATGTGCATAGTCTATCACTGAGATCCATTCTGGATAAGGATCGTCTGAATTATAACAATTTCATGGATTGGTATTGAAACTTGAGAATTGTTTTCAAGCAAGAGAAGAAATCCTATATTTTGGATGATCCTATTCCCGATGAACCAAATGTAAATGACTTGGATGCCTACGCTGATTGGTTAAAATACACCAAGGATTCGGTGCAAGTTTCTTGCCTCGTGTTGGGAACAATGATTCCCGAGATCCAAAATGATTTCGAGAATCATGGGGCATATGAGATGATCACCCAGCTTAAGGAAATGTTCCTTGCTCAAGCCAAGGTGGAACGTTTGGAAACGGTTCGAGCGTTTCATGCATGTCTTATTGAAGAAACCCAATTTGTCTCATCTTATGTGCTTAAGATAAAAAGCCATATTGATCGGCTTGAACGGCTTAACTGTCCCGTCTCAAAAGAGTTAGCCATGTATATGATACTTAATGGCTTAACTAAAAGGTTTGAGACATTCGTTATGAATTATAACATGAACAGATAGGACAAGAGTATTGGTGAGCTTCATGCAATGCTCAAAACCGTCGAAGCCGGAATGGGTAAAAAGGTTTTACCCGTTATTGCGATCAATGAAGGTGGCTTGAACAAGAGTCATCATCCAGAACCCAAGGTAAAGGTTGCTAGTGGTAAGGGGAAAGTCAAAGGGAGGTTCAAGGGAAAGGCAAAGGCAGAACCAAAACTGAAGAAGCTAAAGGTTAGCATTGAGGATCCGTGCTTTGGTTGTAGCAATATAGGCCATTGGATGAGAAATTGTCCAACCTAACTCAAGGAGTTGAAAGCTAAGAGGGATGTGGGGCAAACCTCAAGTACAACTTTCATAATCCATATTGATCCTAATATTATTTCTTCTAACACATGAGTATTGGATACCGGATGTGGAACTCATATATGCAATTCATTGCAGAAGTTCAAAAGAAGAAATGATTACAAGAAAGGAGATATAAGTCTCTTCATGGGCATTGGAGCAAAGGTAGACGTCCAAGCCCGAGGAGACTATCTTTTAAAGCTTCCAAATGGTTTGGAAGTTATTTTGAAAAACATTTTATATTCTCCTAGTTTGACTAGGAATATTATCTTTGTTTCTTTGTTAAGACAATTTGGTTATGATTTAAAGTTTGTAAACAATGGTATTTATGTTTTCATGAATGATGTCTTTTATTTTAAAGTGATGCCGTCTAATGGCATTTATGAATTAGTTCATGATAATATATCCATTAATAACTTGTTGTACCAAGCTAACACCAAAATACTCAAATTGGATTTGAGTAACACTTTTCTTTGGAATTGTCGTCTTGGTCACATAAACAAGGATCACATTCATACACTTCAAAAGAATGGTCTTTTGGAATCAAATTATGATTCATTTGATAAGTGTAAATCTTGTTTATTGGGAAAGATAACCCAGGAGCCCTTTAGTGGAACTAATGAAATGGCGAAAGACTTATTAGGTATCATACATTCGGATGTATGTGGTCCTTTTAAGACAATGAAAAGAAATGGTGAAAGATACTTCATTACCTTTATCGACGATTATAGTGGCTATGGTATGTGTTTTTGTAAGACACAAAGATGAAGCCTTTGAAATGTTCAAAGTCTTCCAAACTGAAGTGCAAAATCAACTCAACAAAACAATAAAAGTACTTTGTTCCGATAGATGAGGTGAATAACTCAATGATGTGTTTCTAGATCATCTTAGGAGTTGTGGGATTGTCTCAAAACTTACTCCACCTGGAACACCGCAACATAATGGTTTCTTCGAAAGGAGAAATCAAACTTTATTGGATATGGTTCGATCTATGATGACTAGAAGCACATTACCTCTATCATTTTGGGGTTTCGCATTGATCTCCACAGCCCGTATTTTAAATATGGCACCAACCAAGAAAGTGGATAGGACACCTTTTGAAATATGACATGGAAGGGTTCCATCATTATCATATTTGAAGGTTTAGGGTTGTGAGGCTTATGTCAAGAACAACACCCAAAACAAACTTGAAAGCCGATCCACTAAGTGTATCTTTGTAGGATATCCCAAAGATTCTATGGGATATTATTTCCACATTCCAAATGAGCAAAAGGAATTTATTGCTCGAAAGACTGAGTTCTTGGAAAGAAGGTTCCTTATGGAAGGAACTAGTAGAACTGTGGAACTCGAGGAGGATCGAGAACCACAAGCCAATAAACGTTTGGTTGACACTAGCGATCAACAAGAGGTTGTTGAGAATGATCAAATTGTTGATCAAAACACACAAAACGTTCTCAAATCTGGTAGAATTAGCACCCCACCCGAAAGATATGTATTTTTCATGGATGGATGCTATGTGCTAGATTCGGATGAACCCACCACATACTGAGATGCAATTTCACAATTTGATTGTGATAAATGGCTTGAAGCCATGAACGTTGAGATGCAATCCATGCATGACAATCAAGTATGGGACTTGGTTGCACCACCTCTTAATTTCAAATTGGTTGGAAGTAAGTGGGTTTCCAAGAAGAAAACCGATATGTGTGGAAACTTGGATACTTATAAAGTTAGACTTGTAGCAAAGGGTTTCACTCAAACTCAAGGGGTTGATTATGATGAAACTTTTTCGCCTGTTGAGATGCTTAATTCTATTAGGATATTGTTTGCCATAGCCGCATACTATGACTATGAGATATGGCAAATGGATGTCAAAACCACTTTTCTAAATGGACAACTTGAGGAAGATGTCTAAATGGTTCAGCCTAAGGTTTTGCCGATCCACAACATCCTAGTAAAGTATGAAAGTTAAAGAAGTCAATCTATGGATTTAAACAAGAATCTAGAAGTTGGAATCACCGTTTTGATGATAAAGTTAAGAAATTTGGTTTTATCAAGAACGCTGATAAAGCTTGTGTGTATAAGAAAGCTAGTGGGAGCATCATTACCTTCCTGGTTGTAGGTTCCCAGCCGTATCTACACAGGAGTATCTCGTAACACGAAGGTGCGGAATCCCCACGTAATACGATACGAGCGTAAGATAAGCAATACGTTGAATCGGTAAAGTATATCTCACGGAACAATACTAATAAACTCGATTATATTGCAAAGCTTCAACACGTGATATCAATAAATCACTAAACCACGTTCTGCCGTCTCCAACCTTAACCAAACAAACCTAATCCGAACTATATATGGACTTTGACAACTTCGCCTAACATACTAGGCGAAGTTGTCTAACTTCGCTATTCCCAAGTTCGCTAACATACATGGCGAACTTACATAAAACAATATTCAAACAAAAACGAAACAAACTAAAACGATTACAGACACATGCAAAACACGAGATACTGAACTACTGACATCATGCACCAACAGACTCCCCCTTGGCAGTAGCTTCATATCTCTATCTTCTTTCTCGTGTCTTGTAATCCCAAAACTCTCGTGCCACTCGTCTTCAAGCATGAACTCCCTGCCTTATACAGACAGAGACCACCTTTTGGTACTTCTTTGCTTCATCCTTCCACGCAGGAATATAGAATATCTTCTTATCGTTCAGTACCTGCAAATCAGCTTGAGACAAATTAACCAAGTGCGTGGGATCATACACTCTTAGAATCTCCTGCTCGTCCTCATCTTCCATAACGTCTTCAGCAGTCTGGCAGTCGACATACCACCACTTGAGATTCTTTAACACATCTTTAGGCATCATTTTCATTGGCACCTCTTTCAAACACCGAATTGGTTTATACTTCATCACCATCCAAGGCTAGCCATCAGCTCGCGTTCCCCTTTCCTTATCTTCAATTAACTTCCCTTTCTGAGGCTTTAGCAACTCAAACTTCTTCTCTTTTACACTCTCTTTCCACACGATCTTCCCAATTATTTTTGCCATATTGTCACCACTCCTATTAATCAATCCCAATTTAGCTAAGTCTTTCACCTCACACTCAAGCAAGGTGTTCAATGATCTCAAAGCCTTTTTAAAGTACTGAATCCCATCATAAAGCTTAATCATAAACAACTTTAACTGCTCATCATACAGCCAGCAAATAATACCTGTCTTCGACTCAGCATACCCCTTGATGTTGTAACTCTTTTTGAACATTGTCGGTACTGCGGGCTTCTTTGTCTTGAAGAACCACTGAGCACAGCCTTCCTTCCATCTCGGCTGTTCTTCCCATTCAGACTCATCTGACACATCCACATCTTGACTCACATTCACCTTGTCAACATCTGGAATGTCATGTTCTACACTATCATACACAATCTCACCTTCTTCTATCTCACTATCAATCACAATCTGTTCTCCTATCTTTTCAATCTCATCAATAGTTAACACATCATCTATTAAATCATCATCATCACCCAACACTTCCTCATCGTCAACAACAACGACATTCTCACCACCTGATCCACCTGATGTACCAGTTGACTCCCCCTGAGATGTGGAAGTCCCAAGAGTTTGTTCAGTTCTTGGCAACTCACCACCTGCACCTTTCGATGCATTGGGATCATCGTCTCTATCTTGTCTCTTCTTGGTTCTCAACTTGTCGCCCTTGCAGCTCGTCTCCCCCTGAGATGCTAAGAACTCTTTAAGGGCATCAAATAATTTACCGTGTTCAACAAGGAGGGACGACTGTAACTGATTCTCTGCCACAAGTCTTTGGATGGCATGAGTTTGGATGAGATTAATTCTTGACTGTTCAGCAACCACCCGTTCAAGAGCTGCTATCCTCTCAGAATCTGATAAATTAGCATCAAAATCAAACCTTATGTGAGAAATGTCTTGAGCATACGGTGGAGGAATGCCCAAACTAACTGGAATATCCGAGGTAGGCTGAACCGTAACCGTGGGTGGTAACGAAACAGGTAACCCCACAGTAGCAACCACTGTAGACTCAACAAATCTTGCAACAACCTATGATGGAGTAAGAACAGGAGGCGGCAAGGAAACTATCTCTGGAGCAGTAAACAGAAATGTGGTTGGAGGAGTACCAAAACGACGACGTGGTCGCCAAAGAAACATTGGTGGTAATCGGCACTGTAACAGTCGTAGTAGTAGGAACCATAGTCATACCAGATAACGAGGGTGGAGAGAAACGAACCACCTTGAGCATTCACCAACTCCTGAGCTTTCACCAGCCCTGTCCTTCTTCAATCTTCGTACCAACTTGTCTAACTCCTCCTCATAGTCAGATTCACCATCATCCGAATCTTTCTTCCTCTTTCCATGTATTTTTTCATGTCTGGCAATAATCTGTTGTGCCTCAAAAACATCTTCAGTGGAGGAATCAGAGTCGGCTCTTCCAGAATCCGCCACCGAAGTAGCAATCATGGACACATTTACCCCAGACACCTCAGCTATTGAGGCTTGAAATTCAGCAGCTGGATCAACCCGATCCATGTCAAAGAAACCTTGCCCTCCAAAGGCAACTTCATGATCAACCTGTTGTTTCGGAGCGACACCAGGATTAGTAGGCAGTGCTTGCTGTACCACAGGTGGTGGTCGAACCACAGGAGGTGGTTGAGGAACATTTGCCTGTTGCGGTGCCGGGTCACGAAATTCATCACCTTGAGGAGGAACATACGCCGGATTCACCAAATAACCAAACAGGGCAGTGTGCCGTGGACGTAGATCAGGGTTGCTCCGAGCATTTGATGACTTACATTGTGCAAATATTCTCTTAGACACAGTTTCCACAAATGAAATAGGACGTCGTTGTGGCAAGTTAGGAGCCACATGATTCAGAATCATCTGTAAAAATCTCGGATACATCAAAAATCTTTCCCGGGCAGTCGCACGTCTCTGACGATCAATCTCATAAAAAATCATCCGGCTGAAACTATAGGGCTTATTATAGGTTAAAGCAGTCATAGCCGATTGCATCGTCGCACCCATACCATCTGTACCAACTTTTCGTCCTGACATGCACACTATCATCACATGCATATCAAACCGCCACTGATCTAACAGAAACCTTTCCTCCTCTGAGAGTCTCCTATCGGACCTGAATACCCCATACGTAGAAACGCACCATCTCTAAAGTAGGCCGAAAAATCAGTAGGACCATTAGTAGTTTCAACCCTGAGCTGTAGAGCTACCCTTATCTGATCAGCTGAGAACTGTACCACCTGATTGTTAACTGTAGCACGCATAACCGGAGGATCAACCCTACAGTCATATTCAACTATTCGCCAAAAGTCTTCGATATTTGGTAATGAAATGGGAAGAGTAGTCGTGATGGTGTGAAAAATACGTGAACGAACAAGGAATGAAATGATCTCCCGATAATCATCAAGGCCACGAGCATCCGGATCCAATGTAATATACATGTTGTGTCCCGGAAAAAACTGTCGGTTGTTGTCACCACCTTCGTCACCACCAGCACCACCAGCCCCTGCCACAGCAGCCATATCTGCACAACAAACGGTCTAAATTAGAATAGTTTCTTAACAGATCATAACTTCGCCTGTTACCAGTGGCGAAGTTATGACGTCTTTTATGTTTAACCTCGTTGTGGCTCAACTTCGCCTGAGTAAAATGAAATAAACCAGATAACTTAGGGTTGAAGTTTCTGATAAGGCGAAGTTAATCAGTCAGCGAAGTTATGAGCAACTTCGCCTAAACCTTAACTTCGCTTCTCTAATCGGCGCATCATAATGACCCAATTTGGGCTGTGTTTGATCGATTTTGCGAATGAAAACATGAAATCGGTAGCCGATATAGGCTCAAATGACCATATGAAGACTAATACACAGTTAACACAAGGTCCGTTTAACCGAAGCTACACATTGGATCATCAAGACGCCGATTATTACCTAGTCTTACGAATTACGGGTCACACTGATCTTACAAACCTGTATCACGGAACAGAAATCAAACAATAGTGAGGATCAATACAAGGTCTGTTCAAGGACTAAGTTAGCCGAGGGGTTAACGTGTGAAAATAATTGACTCAATTGACTTTAAATAGGTAAACGTAACCCAGGGGCGAAGTTAGGTTAACTTCGCCCTAGTTTAACTTCGCTTAACCAAAACTTTGTTAACACTGTGGTCAACATCGCTGATAAGTTAACTTCGCCAAAAACGTCTCCCATTTTAAGACCGAACCTTTAGAGATTTAACAAGGTTCACTTCATACTATTTAACAATTTTCACGAACAAATTTAAAATTGATAATCAAAGAACCAAGTAACCATGTTATATAAATGTAAAACATAAAACTAAATACATAACGAAAAAATTAGTATTAGAATAAACGGGATCAAATTTCAGTCTTAACGAGCCAGCATGTTTTAGAAAATATCCGAACAGGAATCATACTGATTAAGTGGCTGTCACTCAGATCCATGTTCAGCGGCATTATGACATAAAGAAGCAGGTTGTAAGCAGGTATAAAACTTAGTATGGTTTTTCATCGCTTCTGTGATACGGATTAGGTTCAATTAAGCTCAAAATTTAGATGGACATCACATGAGAGATTGTGGTGCCTCCTATTTATTCTCAAAGCATATTTGGCTTTCCCCAAGTCACCCTGAGTTGACTTCGACCCGTAGTGTCTGATTAAACAATGTGCAGACATCTATCTTTAGAGTCTTCTTCCCGTTCTTTCTTATGCTTGATATATTCTTTCTTGCCTCTTTCTTGATTTTTGAAACAACATAAGCTTCAGAAGGCTCTACAATATACACGTTTTTTTTCAAATAAAGACATTAATACAACTTCAAATTGTTGACAACTACAAGTTCCGAATCTGGATCACTGCAGGTACTTGACACTCTCTTCGCGGGAATCAGAACACTAACGGGCTCGTGTATGACTGGGTAATCACTTTTCTGCCTATCATTCAGAAAGATGTATATGGAGACATGCACAACTCAGAATGATTCTCCACATTAAATCGAGGAGATTTAGTTTGTATCACTTCTACTTTTACATACCGTAGAAAGCTACCATAACATACAATGACTGTTCTAGAGTCTTTTAAGCCTAATAACTTCACCAGTTAAGTACACAGAATCAGTTTTTCTATCACTTTCCAAGGTTGGATCAATTTTCTTTTAAACATCGTATTGAAACTTCTTACGAAGTTATAGACTTGAAAAATTATATCATCTCCCAAAAAAATTTAAATCCTATCGCCCCGATCAAGTCAAAGTCTTCAGGTAAACGGCTATCCTGAAGATCCAATGGATCCGCTGGACCGACCACATACGAGTATGTGTCCATCTAACTAAGTATGAACGACTATTTTTTCAGCGAAGGAGTAAAAACCCCTCATAAACCGCCCCGGTCACATTCAGTCATCTGGTTAATGGTTATCCTCATAATCTACAAATAGAAGGACCAAACATATCCGAAGATATATCCTTCAAACTTAAGCAACCGACATAATTTTAAGCGATAGTGATGGTTTTTTTTTTAATAGAAAACAAGGCTACTCGGGATTGATCATCCCATTAAGCTCAACAAGATTTTGAAAACGGGATTGGTCAAACACTTTAGTAAAAAGATCGGCAAAATTATCCAATGAATCAACCTTTTCAAGCACAATTAATTTCTTCTCAGCACAATCCCGTATAAAATGATGACGAATGTCAATATGTTTAGTTTTGCTGTGTTTAACTGGATTGTTAGTTACTGAGATTGCAGCAGTGTTATCAATACAAATAGGAGTTTGAGTGAAATTCAGATCATAATCGCGCAATTGCTGTTTTATCCATAAAACCTGGGAGCAGCAGTTTGATGCTGCCATGTACTCTGCTTCGCAGGTGGAAATGGCTACTGAGGTCTACTTCTTGCACTGCCACGTCACCAATCTTCCTCCGAGAAACTGACATCCACCGGTTGTGGACTTCCTGTTCTGATTAAAACCTCCATAGTCAGAATCTGTGTAAGCTACCAAATCCAGTTCTCCCCCTTTCGTGTACCATAGTCCCAACTTTGGCTTCCCATTGAGATACCGCAAGATTCTCTTCACTCCCTTCATGTGAGATTCCTTCAGGTTTGCCTGAAAACGAGCACAAAGACAAACTGCAAACATAATGTCAGGTCTAGATGCAGTTAGATACATTAAATAACCTATGATTTCTCGATATTGGGTGGGATCAACATCTTCATCACTGTCAGTATCAGCACCCAGTTTGTGGTTGACGTAAATTGGAGTGTCAAATGGGGTGCTATCGTCCATCTTGAAGCGTTTGAGCACATCATGGACATATTTCGTTTGATGAATAAACATCCCATCTTTCTTCTGATCTACCTGCAATCCCAAAAAAAATGTTAATTCGCCCATGGCGCTCATTTCAAACCTCTTTTTCATGACTGCTTCAAATTCCTGACACATGGTGACTTTTGATGCAGCAAAAATGATATCGTCCACATAGACTTGAACGAGTAGAAAATCTCCACCTTTTCTCTTGACAAACAGCGTACTATAGATCTTTCCTCTTTCGAACCCATTCTCAAGCAAGTAGTCGGACAAGGTTGTATACCAGGCACGAGGAGCCTGATGTAATCCATACAACGCTTTGCTCAATTTGTACACATGATCAGGAAAATCTGGGTCAGGGAAACCCGGGGGTTGTTCAACATATACCACCTCATCAACTTCACCATACAGAAATGAACTTTTTACATCTAACTGGAACACTTTCATTTCTTTGTGTGCAGCATAAGCCAAGAACAGTCGGTTTGCTTCCAATCTTGCTACAGGAGCAAACACTTCATTGTAATCGACTCCTTCCTGCTGATTATACTCTTTCACTACCAATCTTGCCTTGTTCCGTATGATTATCCCCTTCTCATCTCTCTTACATTTAAATACCCATTTTGTACCGATAGCATTCACTTCTTGCGGTTTTTTAACTAACTTCCGTACTTCCATCTTCTCAAACTGTGCCAGTTCTTCCTACGTGGCTTCAACCCACGAGCTATCCTTCAGTGCCATTTGATAATTCGTTGGTTCAATCTGGCTGATGAAGCAGTTGTACATGCATTCATTTATTATACCCGTCTCTTTAATGCTTGCGTAAACACATGTGTGATCATCCAAACTTCTTCTTGTACGAACACCGTCAGAAGGATTACCGATCACATTCTCCAAATGATGATTCTTGTGAACTCTAGTAGTCTGAATCAGACCGAATTCCAGATCATTCTCTAGATTTGAAGAGAGTTCATCAGTGTGAGATTGAGGCTGAGAGTGAAATGGATTTTAGAATTCATCTTTATTCGATTCAGCAGGAGTATTGACTGCACTTGACGAGGTTGGTTGATTTTCATCATATTGCGGACGTTGCACAATGTTCTCCTCGTCGTCATACAGAATCTGTGAAGCAATTTTCTCATCAATGTCTGAAAGTCCAAGTAGGGCACATTAAAAGATTTGAAAAGCTTATCATAGTCGAAAGCCTCCGCTGGTCCCATGCAAGGCCTTGGTGATTTGTAACTAGTAATGTCAGTGTTACAGACCACCTCAACCTTGTTGTTCGATAAATTAAAGACTCTTCTGTTGGGTGTCCCAACAACATAGCCAACTAAGATGCCTTCGTCGGCTTTCTCACAAAATTTAGAGTTAGTCTTTAATATCGAACATAGGGATCCGAAAGGTTCAAGACCCTCAGGTTTGGCTTTCTACCATGCATAAGTTCATAACATGTTTTATTTAATCTTTTAACTGTTAAAACACGATTAAGGATATAGCAGGCTGTAGCAACAGCCTCAGCCTAGAACACCACGGGAAGTTTAGCATATGCCAACATGGTTCTGGCTCCTTCGATTAGCGTTCTATTCTTCCTTTCAGCTACTCCATTTTGTTGTGGAGTATATGGGGCACTGTACTGATGCTCTATCCCTTTTTGTAGACAAAACATCTCCATCTGATAGTTCTTAAATTCTGTCCCATTATCACTCCTGATGTACTTAACCTTCCTCCGAAAAATATTTTCCACCTTGGTAATCAAGTTAATTACCAACTGAACTGTCTCATCCTTTGTCTTCAGAAAATATACCCAAGAGTATCGAGAGTAATCATCGGTTACAACCAAGCAGTATGACGTTCCACCTAGACTCTTTAAATTCACAGGACCAAAGAGATCCATGTGAAGTAGGTCTAGGGTGCTGACAGTTGAGTTAACCTTCTTTGAGTGATGAGGCTTTTTGTGTGGCTTTCCTTTCTTGCACGACAAGCATTGATCTTCAAAGTTAAAATTCTTCAAGGGAACCCCAAGTACCAGCCCATTCTTGACAATGTAATTCATTTTGCGAAGATGTATATGTCCCATTCTTCGATGCCACAACTCTGACTCAGACTCAGTTGCCTTTGACAAAAGACATGACTCTTCTATTGTCATCTCAGTTGACCTCATATCCATTACATACGTGTTCTTTTCTCTTGGAGCTTTCATCACAACCCAGGCCTCTAGTATCTTGAAACCAGGATAAAGAACGATTGCTTCATTTTTAGTAAAATACACCTAGTATTCTTTGTCACAAATATGAGATACACTCAACAAGTTATGCTTCAACTCTTCCACAAAATTCACCTTCTCTAACTTTATTCTTCCATTCGTCACAGTTCCAATACCACTGATTCTTCCTTTACTCTCTCCAGCGAAACTAACCCTTCCTCCTTGAACAGATTTCCAATCCCGTAACAATTTCTTGTTACCAGTCATGTGCCGGAACAGCCACTGTCAACAACCCACATATTGTTTACAACCCTGTTTGGCTGTTCCTGCACAATTAAAGAAATAGATTAAAATCCGGGGACCCAAGACCTACTGGTATTGGGTCGATTAAATCTGTTGTCCGACATCCAGTACCTTGGTTTCCCAACAGTTTGAGGATGGTTTCTGTAAGTTCTGAACGGAAACCTTCTAGAGGACTGGCTATGAGGCCATCCAAACCTTCGTGAATTAACTGAATTATAATTGTTGGTTTGGTACTTTACTGGGAAAAAACGAGACTGATTTCTTTGAAATCTTGGATTAGTCCAATGACTGAAATTTGGTGTGTTCACATCCTTACCAGCATCATAATTAGTATTCATTTTATTCTCAGTTTTTGGAGGCCTCATACCTCTAAATTTTCTCTGTTTTAGAGGACAATCAGCTACAAGGTGTCCTGCTTTATTGCATCTGAAACAACTTCTGTTTTGAACTTTCGTCTCAACAGTTGTTGCAGATGTCGAGGTTGCGTTACTACCCGTTTTTCTAACATATGGTGGGACGAACGGATTTAGGGAAGATTTCTTTTCATCAGGCTTATATTCCTCCCCACGTTTTAGTAACACAACCTCTTCTTTTATCTCACCCAATTCGGATGACTTGTCCGAATTTGATGAGACAGAGCTAGGGACAGAAATCGCAACATTAGAACTTGACTTACTCGTTTCGCTCTTATTAACTTCAGTTTCTTTAGTAGAAACTTTGATTGGAACTTTCTGACTAATCTCAACATTCACAGATTGCTGATCACTAGGATCATAAGTATAGTTATTGTTGTACGGTGGTGGAACTTCAGAAAATCCAATTCCCCCTTTGTTAATCGGGAACGTTGAACACTTATGATGTGATCTAGCATTGCTGAAGAATTTCTAAATTGTTCAATTTTTCTGTTTAGTTCCACCACTTTTACCTGGTAATCAGCTATCTGTTTATCTTTTTCAGCAATTAGTTTGGTCTTTTCTTCTAACACTTCATAACTAAGATCAATTACTTGTATTTTTTTAGCTAGACAGGCTTTAAGACTTCTGATATCCTTTTCACTAGCTTTTATTTTTACCGAGTAACTGTTTTCTCTGGTTTTAGTATAGTGATGATCTTCTTTTAAGGTTTTAAATTGTGTGTCCAAACTAACAAACTGATCAGTTAATGTTTTCAATTGTTCAGACAGGTTTTCACATTGTTCACAATGAAGTTCAGAACTTACCTAAGAGAGCTGATCATTCACTTCTGCCATGTATGCTTGATCTTCTCCCGTCTCCCTCTCACTTCCTTCAGTTTCAATATTTACCAGATTTGACTGTTCGAACATCACCTCAACTTTTATATTCCAGTTGTATCGACCGTTCTGTTGAGATACCATAGCCTTATTTTCACTACCACCCCCATTCTGTTGTGCAGGTCTGGTCTGACTTCGTTCTACTCTCTCATTTGTACATTCCTTAGCAAAGTGACCATTCTGTTGACAATTATAACAACGAACTTTTGACTTATCAAACTCCGGTCTTTCTACAACGAACTTTCTACCAGTTTTCTTCATAAATCTCTTTACCCTTCTTACTATCATAGCCATCTGCCACTGCTGATCCATTTCTTCAAGATCATCAGCATCGATCTGATCATAGTCTTCATCCAAAGTTGCAGGGTCGACTATTTTTCCTTTGATGTAGTTCTCATAAGATGCAATGAAGGAGGCATAAAGAGCAAACTGTTGTTCAGCTGATTTCACACTCATAGGCATCTGTGAGTAGTTCTTGCTAGAAGCATTGGTTGAGAAATTACCAGATGTGGTTTGAGGTTTTGAGGAACTACTACCTCCTGCTACAAAACATACGTCACCATCCATATTGAGAATCACATGACCATCTGGAGTGGATTTTGGTTCCCCCTTTGAGTAGTAGGCATTGGATTCTGTTTTTGAACTTGAGTTTGAAGTGACCTTAGCACCATACATTCCCGGATCCTGAACCTGATCAGTAGATGTCTCCTTTCGAGCCATGTTAAGTTCAAAATTCCGTAACTTATTTACAACTGTCTCCAAATCAATCTTCTTAAAGTCCTTATCTTCTCTCATCAGATTTGTGTACATCTCCCATTTTGGTGGGAGAGCATCAAGAAGCTTCTCCACTATCTCTTCTTCCTTATATTCAATGGAGTAGTTATTTAGCTCGGTCATCAGATGATAATATCGTGTGATTATGTCATCAAGTGATTCGTTTTCCAGATACTTGAATACGGAGAATTGAGTTTTCAGCAGCTTTGTCTTGGAGGTACGTATCCCAACATTTCCTTCATATCTATTCTCTAGTGCTTCCCATAGCTCTCTAGCAGTTTTGTATTTTTTAAAAGTATGGAGAATCTCTTGTGGAAGTGCCATTGTTATAGCTGCATGCGCTTTACTTTCTGCCTCATACATTTTCTTTTCATTATCTTCCATCTTACTGTACTTCTTAATCTGTTCACTACCTTCAAACATGGATGTTGGTGGAATATACCCGTCTTGAATGCACACCCACATCTTAGCATCTTGATACTTATATACTGTTCAAAACGATCTTTCCATGCAACAAAATCAGTACCCTTCAGCAGTTTTGGAGCTTTAGTTGCAGACCCAGCTTCAACCTCCATCTTTACTAGTTCAGTGATGTTTAATGAAGTCATGGTTGAAAGAAACGAAACTCAAACTTACAAAAAATATACTTTCTGTGAACAGTGAGCAGATAGCGAAGTTGTTACAACTTCGCTTGAAGCTTAACTTCGCTGAACACTCAACCTCGCTGCTTCCTAACTTCGCCTCTTAACTTTGCTTCACAGTAACTTCGCTTAAACCCTATAAGTTCGCTTAAACCCTACGTAAGTTGATGGCAACTTCGCTTGATGAACACGAGGTTTTGCAGATTTTAGTTGGGTGTATTGCGAGGTATGCGAAGGTGTTTTGGGGTATATTTGATGGTGGAAGATGGGCAAGACACAAAAACTAGGTATTTCAACGTAAACTCGTTCCACGAATAGTCGAACGGAACGATCTTAACACCCGTGTGATAATCCCGAACCACACAATCACGAGCAAATGCTCTGATACCAATTGTAGGTTCCCAGCCGGATCTACACAGGAGTATCTCGTAACACGAAGGTGCGGAATCCCCACGTAATACGATACGAGCGTAAGATAAGCAATACGTTGAATCGGTAAAGTATATCTCACGGAACAATACTAATAAACTTGATTATATTGCAAAGCTTCAACACGTGATATCAATAAATCACTAAACCACGTTCTGCCGTCTCCAACCTTAACCAAACAAACCTAAGCTGAAGTATATATAGACTTTGACAACTTCGCCTAACATACTAGGCGAAGTTGTCTAACTTCACTATTCCCAAGTTCGCTAACATACATGGTGAACTTACATAAAACAATATTCAAACAAAAACGAAACAAACTAAAACGATTACAGACACATGCAAAACACGAGATACTGAACTACTGACATCATGCACCAACACTGGTATTATATGTTGATGACATACTTCTATTTGGGAATGACATTCCAACCTTGGAAGGTGTAAAAGCCTGGCTTAGAAGTTGTTTTTCCGTAAAGGATCTTGGTGAGGCCGCCTATATTCTGGGAATAAGGATTTATAGGGATAGATCAAGGCGGTTGATAGGTTTAAATCAAAGTGCATACATTGACACAAAATCTTGAATAGGATCAAGATGGACAACTCTAAGAAGGGTTTGGTACCTATTCAAAGAGGAACAATATTGAGTGCATCTCAATGTCCAAGCTCAAAGGATGAGCAAGACAAAATGAATGGAATCCCATATAAATCTGCTATAGGTTCCATCATGTATGCCATGATATGCACTAGACCGGATGTGTCATGTACTTTAAGAATGACAGGTAGATATCAGCAAAATCCGGGAACTAGCCATTGGATGGCGGTTAAGAGCATACTGAAATACCTTAGGAGGACTAAGGATATGTTTCTAATATATGGCTCTGGTAAGGAGGAACTCGTTGTAAAGGGTTACACTGATGCGAGTTTCCAAACTGATCCAGATGATTCTCGATCACAATCGGGATATGTTTTCGTTCTAAATGGTGGTGATGTCTCTTGGAAGAGCGCAAAACAAGATGTGGTAGCATTATCTACCACTGAACCAGAATACATCGCCGCCTCATTGGCAGCTCAAGAAGCTGCATGGATTTGAAAGTTTGTGGTCGATCTAGGGGTAGTCTGTACCATTCATGACCCTCTAAAAATCTTTTGTGACAACGAGGGTGCAATTTCTCAAATCAAGGAACCCCGTGCACATCAAAAGACAAGGCACATTGAGCGGAGATGCAACTACATAAGGGATGAAGTTGAAAAAGGAAAGATATGTATTCACAAAGTTCACACTAATCAAAACATGCAGATCCACTCACGAAGCTCCTAGAAAGGCCAAAGCATGAAGGTCATACTTGTGCCTTAGGACTTCGATATTCTAGTGATTGGATTTGATCAAATTTTGTATTTGGATATCGGAACAATTATTATTTTGACTCAAACATATGGTTTTGGTTATGCATATGCTTTTGAGTCATGTTCCATTTTAACATGTTTAAATCCGTGAATAAGTTAATTATTCTAAATATCCATGGTCGAACATATTTGTGGGAACAAATGTGAAGGAAAGTGTTGGGTCAAGAAATTAACCTAAGGGGAAGATTGCTAAGTCAAAGATTTGTTCAAAATGACATATGAGAGATTGGAATCTTCTCAACCTCCTCAGAATTAGCCAAGTATGGATCCGGGCACACCTTAGACCTCTGAGCAAGCTTCTACTTAGCCGGGTACGATATTTTTGTCTATCGAGCAGGGTTATCATCTCTAAGTCTTCTTTAGTGAATATCCGAGCAAGGTTTGCAAATTAGTGCACTACCGGGTATGGTTCACTAGTATATGCAAGTCCGGGCAAGGATCACTTTATCAAGCAGGTTTGTTCTTGATAGCCAAGTAAAGTTCACTTCCAAGTAAGCTTTAGGCTAACCAAGCTCATTAAGCCAAGTAATTGGAAGACCGGGCAAGGTATTCATTAATAAGTATGGTCCAGGTAGGCTTGATGATTTAATGATATATCTCAAGTTTCATCGGGAAAGGTTCAACTTAAGCAAGGAACAGTGCTACCGAGCACACTTTGCTAAATAAGCTTTTCTCTAGCAAAGGGTTGAAGGGACCATTGAAGAACAAGGTTGCTCGTAAAGGTTTGTCGGGCAAAGTCTGTCAAAACCAAGAAGATTGAAGTCTACCCGGTGAGTATTTTACTTAGTAAAATACTCTTCAAGTAAAGTCTACCCGGAAACTTATCCCGAGCACACTTCTATGTTACCAAGTTATGAAGGATGGCAGAGCTTACTCGAAAAGACAAGATTGATGCAAAGCCTACCCGGAAGACTTGTTTTACACTTAGAATATTTCTGGATATGTAATTTGAATATATTTTATTGGATAGGGTTTCTAGAAGGAATGACAGCTGTAAAGGAAGTGTCAGGCCTATAAATAGAATAATTTAGGGCACACCTACGGACACACAACAAGGCAGACAGACACATTAATTAAGAAAGAATATTGTGTGTGACGGCTGAAACCTTCCTTATCAAGAAACCCTAAATCGATTATCCACTTTGTATGATTGATATTATATAAATGGAAATCTTTTGAGTGAATCTTGTTTGTGTTGGTTACCTTTGAATACTGAATAAGCAACCATATGTTTGTTATTGATTCCGCCTTTAACAAACGGTGAACTTTCTAAATATAGCAACCTGTCATTAACTCCCTTGTCAGCACATTAATTTGTGTGAGTTATGACATGATTTGAGTAAGATCCAGCTGAAATCGGAGACCTGACAAGTGGTATCAGAGCTTGTTGCTGCTATTTTGGAAAGATTCTTGTTGCTGATTGAAGATTTGAAGAAAGATGACGTAAGCAGACCACTGTTCCTTTGATTTGTGACGTCAGCAGCTTTGTTCTTCATTTTTCTTCCAGATCTACAATCTACCGGTGTTTTCTCTTCCTTATTTCAATTAAAGCTTTAATCTTTATATCTAAATCTTGCTCTAATCATATCAGACACATCAGATCTGAACAACCTGTTTTCAGATCTGATTATTTTAAAACTTAGCTTTTTATAAAGAAACTATTTTTGAGTCTTTGAAAATGTCTGGATATGAGGAACAAGAGGTGTCTACTAACAAGATACCAAGATTGTATGGACAGGAAAACTTTACCAAGTGGAAAGTGCTCTTTGAAGCAGCCGTGTGCTACAATGATATTGATATGTGGAACTCCATCAAAAATGGTCCACAAGCTGCATTTGAGGAAGGTGCAAACACAGCTGGAACTGCTGCTGTAAGAGAAAGAATAAGAAAGGTGGACGACAGGGCCTTAGCTATGATTAAGCTAGGACTGTCTTGGGAGATTTTAACCAAGGTGGCACATCATACAACTGCCAAACAAATATATGATGCCATCCTTGAGTTGTATGAAGGGAATACTGAGCTGAAGAACAATAAGAAACAGAGATTGAAGCAACAGTTGGAAAGGTTCAAGTATAAGGAGGGAGAAAGGTTAAAATCAATACTAGAACGTTTTCTAGCAATTGTGAATGAGTTGAGAACAACTGATTATGTAATGACTGACTTTGATTTAAATATAAAGTTACTCAACTCAATGCCAAAGGAATGGTATACTGCTTGCAAGTTCATCCTTCAGAAGCATAATTTCAATGAATTGAAATTGGATGATGTAATATGCTTTCTTCAGGTTGCAGAACTTGAAATGATTGAGAACAAAATGATTAAGGAAGAAAGACCCTTTTTCAATGTTTCAAATGCATTGATTGCACCAATGGGTAACTTGACCACCAAAAATCAACAGCAAATTCCCATCATTGAAGAGCCAGTGGAGCATAATGCTGATACTCCAAAATCTTTCATTGGAGGTAGCACAAGTAATCAAGGAAATCAGCAGAGATTCAATGTGCAACTGATTGATGAAAATGATTCTGCCTCTATGGCAAGTGGGAATTTACCTTATTCTAGTGGTGGAAATGGACAAGGCAATGAAACACAGGCCTTACTTTCTATGTTCACTGAGTCATATAATGCCTTTGTTGCAAAGAACTTGATTCACACAAGTGTGGTACAAGATGACTTAGAGCAAATTGATGCAGATGATTTGGAAGACATGGATTTGAAATGGCAAGCTGCCATGTTGGCTTTGAGAATTAAAAGGCTGTATAACAGAACTGGTAAGTCTCTGGTTTCTGGTCCAAATGATAGGATTGGATTTGACAAGTCCAAAGCAATTTGCTACAATTGTCAGCAACCTGGTCATTTTGCAAGATAATGAAATCAACTAAGAAACTTTCAGAAGAATCAATTCCAGAATCAACAGCCAAGAGGTCAGCAGCAATACCAACAAAATCAGCCAAGATTCAACAATAACAACTTCAATCCCAACAACTACAACCCCAACTTCAACAACTTTCAGCCTCAAATGAACAATCAACAACCAAGCATGCAACAAACTCAAGGCTTTCAAATGAACAACAATCAAAACCTTCAAGCAGCTCAAAATGTTCCAAACAACACTATTCCAGCAAATCAAAATCAGATCAGAAATCAAGGAAATGTGGCAGTGACTACACAACATGAAGGAAATTTTGATTGGAGCAATCATGAAGAGGACATTACAGATGATATCAAGAAAGCAAATGTGGCATTCATGGCCATAATTGAGAAAGAAAAAAGATCATCATCTCAGGTACACTCTGCTCCCACTATTGATTTAAATGAAATTATCAATGAATTGAAAACAAAAGTAGGAAAGCTGGAAAGTGAGTGTTTTAGGAAACAAAGTATCATCAATGGGAATGAGGCTAGTGAGCTGATCAGTGAAGAAAAGATTAAAAGCCTAGAAGATGACTGCATGATCAGTTACAGAGCTCAAACCAGATACATCACTGAGATAGATGGATTAAGAAGATGTTAGTTGAAGAAAAGGTGCAGAACACAAAACTGACGGTTGAAACTGAATTTTTGAAGAATTTGATCTCAACAGGCAACATATGTGGTATTCTAAACCAAGTAAAGGACCAAGACAAATACAAAGCAGTTCCACCTCCATTCAACAACAACTTCATGCCAAAAGTTGACAAAGAGAAAAGAGATGCATACTTGCAACAATTCAGAGATTTCGTTCAAGACAAAGAAGAATTTGTTGATTTATAAAAAAAGGTAGAAGTGAATGAAGAAGGAGAGTTTGTGATTAAGGAAGAAGTAAAAGATGATAAGTCAATTGGAGTTCAAGTCTCTGAGGATGACTTTGATCCTGTTGAATTGGATCAATATGATTTAAGTGATCTGAGTGATCAAATCACTGATGAAGAAATCAAATCTGTTGAAAGAGGAAGAAAATACAAGAAACCAAAATCTATTGATAAACTTCCAAAGTATCCACCAGTCACACCAAGAATGAAGAAATAAAATGATAAGATGAAAAGAGAACAGCTATCTTTTGATATTTGTGAAAAGAAGAAGATAAGCTACAATGCAGTCAGGCCACCAAGCAAGGCTGTATTAGAAAGGATAAAACAAAACAAAAAGAAGAGGTAACTGAAGAAATTGATACTATAATTTTTTTCCCAGTTTATCCAATCTTTTCTAGTCATGAAGTATTGGATGTTGGAGAAGTAGAAACTATGGAAGAGTATCAGAAGAGACAGTCAAGGGTTAAAGAAAGTATTGATGAAGAACCTATGATTATGGAGAAAGTTGTCTTTGTCAAAAGCACACTTGAAAGACAAGACATCAAGATTGAGGAGTTTGTGCCATTCTCAATTAAATTTGACAATTTAAAGAATCAGAAGACTCTAGGAGTCAAGTCACCTAAGCCAAGTGAAAGATTCAAGAAACCAAAAGAACATGAAAAGTTCAAAGGCAAGGTATGGTGCAAGAAGTGTGATGAATACAGTCACCACACAGACTCATTCGATGAAAGACTAAAACTGCAACCATTTCATGTCCCAGATGAAACAAAGTATGGCCAAGACTTTGTCCTGTACAAAAAGAAGTATGATGTATATCTGGGAAAAGGAAAGGTGTGTGGAAATGAAACAATGAAAAGAAAAGAAGACAAATCTTCTAAGGAGACAAGGATTGAAAAGAAAGCTGATGTCATAACAAAGAAGCAAGGGACTAAATCAGCAAGAAGAAGCATATCTCCTAAGAAGCATGAAAATGTGACCAAAAAGAATTCTCAGCCTTTGAGAATCAACAAGATAGTCAATCAGTTAAATCTGATGAATCTCAAGGTTCACCTAGAAATGAAAAGACAAGAAACAAAGGTGTCTTTTCAAGAAAGAAATCAAAAGAACTGACAGGTAATGAGAAGTTCTTATTGAAACATGGATATGAACCACAAGGTTTTCTTTGGAAACCTAAGACTGAGATTAAGGTTGAGACAGTTGCTGATGTGAGAGACTACTCAGAAAATAAGGACTATGTGATTAAGGAGTATGCCACTGATTCAGCTGAGTACCAGAACTCAACCTCACTTGTTAAAACCCCAAGAGAGTGTGGTTATGAAACCAATAATTCAGACAACTTAGAAGTCACTCATGAAGATCCTGAACCAACAACACTCACTTCCCAAGCTGTCACAGAAACTGAAAATGATGAGTTGCAAGCTTTAGAAGCCTGCACTTCATCACTCAACTAATCAAACTCTTTCTTTTGTGCAGGAACAGTCCACTCCTCTAAATGAAATATGGTATATGGATAGTGGTTGTTCTAGGCACATGACTTGTGACAAAAGATCACTTGTCAACCATGAAGAAAAGTATGAAGGACCTGTAGCCTTTGGGAGTGATGAAAATGGTGGAAAGATTATGGGAAAAGGAATCTTAACAAATGGAAAGGTTTCTTTTGATAATGTGTTTCATGTTGAAGGACTTCAGTATAATCTACTGAGTATATCACAAATGTGTGATAAGGGTTCCAAATTCAGTTTTGATAATTCCCACTGCTTCATCTTAAAACCTGAGTTTGTAATTCCACCTGAAATGATGATGATGATGGCACCAATGATGGTACCAAGAAATGGCAACTTGTATGAATTGAATATGAAAGAAGCTGTTTCAAGAGGAGGTGCATGTTTTGTTTCCATAGCTACTGAAAATGAATCCAAATTGTGGCATAGGAAACTGTGTCATGTGAACTTAAAGAACATGAATAGACTTGTCAAAGGTAAGCATGTCATAGGCTTACCTATAAGAGAGTTCAAATTGGAAGATCATTGTAATTCATGCCAAAAGGGAAAACAACACAAATCTACTCATAAGCCTAAGCTCATCAACTCAATTGATCAAATACTTGAATTACTTCACACGGATCTCTTTGGTCCTGTGAGTGTGCCAAGTATAGGAAAGAAAAGATATTGTCTTGTGATCATTGATGACTATTCAAGATATACTTGGGTTTATTTCCTAAGTACCAAAGATGAGACTACAGAGTTGATTAAGGGTTGCGTAACAATGATTGAGAACAAGTTGAATAAGAAGGTTAAAATGATGAGAAGTGACAATGGTACTGAGTTCAAGAATGGAGTTATGCAAGAATTTTGTGCTGAAAATGGAATACTTTAACAATTCTCAGCTCCAAGAACTCCTGAACAAAATGGTGTTGCAGAAAGAAGAAATAGAACCTTGATTGAAGCTGCAAGAACCATGATAGCAGATGCTAACTTGCCTGTTACTTTTTGGGCTGAAGCCATAAACACTGCTTGCTATGTTCAGAACAGGGTGCTTGTAAACATAAGGCATAACAAAACTCCTTATGAAATATTCCACAACAGAAAGCCTTATATCAAGTTTTTCAAGCCCTTTGGATGCAAATGTTTTCTTTTGAACACTAGGGACTATTTGAACAAGTTTCAAAAAAATCTCTAGATTGTTTCTTTGTTGGATATTCTACACACTTAAAAGCATACAGAGTATATGTGAAAAACCATTTGAGTGTTATAGAATCATCTGACCTCATCTTTAATGAGAATCAATTCAATATAGTTGATGGTGCAGCATGGTTGTTTGATCATGAAAAGTTAATAAAGTCTTTCAAGATTTATCCTGAAGACTTTGATGACTCTTTTTACAAGACCAGTGTAATTGAAGAGAAAAAAAAGAAACCACTGGACTTGGAAGAATTATGGAAAAAGGTTGCTAGAAAAGAAAAGGAATATACTTTTGTGAAGAATTCCTCAAGTGATATTGTTGAACAAGTTCAAGAAGATAATCAAGAAAACAACTACAGTCCTGAACATGATCATAATGATCAAGTTCAGAATGAGGGAGACTCAAGCAACCAAGCAAGTAAAGAAGAAACTGCATCTACAGCAAGATTTCAGCATTTGTTTGAAAGCTTGAATATAAGAAACAATGGTTCATCCACTTCAGGACAACATAATGATGAAGCACCATAATTTCATGATGCAGAGACTGATTTGATCATTGAAGAACCAGAACTCAATGAATCAAATCTTGACACAACTGTGTCTACAGATATGATTGTTCAAACTTCTTATGTAGAAAAGAATCATCCTTTTGAAAACATCATTGGAGATTTGCATGAAAAAGTCACAAGAAGTCACTCAGAAATTGCAAACATCTGTCTTTATTCATGTTTTCTATCCCAAATAGAGCCTAAGAATATTGCTCAAGCACTGAAAGACAACAGTTGGGTAGAAGCAATGCAGGAAGAACTGGCTCAGTTCAGAGATCTACATGTGTGGGATCTTGTTGATAAGCCATTTGACAGATATGCAATAGGAACCAAATGGGTTTTTAGAAACAAAAGGGATGAGAGGGGTTTGGTGATTAAGAATAAAGCTAGACTTGTGGCACTGGGATGTCTTCAAGAAGAAGGAATAGACTTTGAGGAAGTCTTTGCACCGGTTGCAAGACTTGAAGCTATCAGGATTTTTCTTGCATATGCTGACTCAAAGAACATTAGGGTGTTCCAGCTTGATGTTAAGTTTGCATTCCTAAATGGAAAGATTGATGAAGAAGTGTATGTAGCTCAACCACCAGGTTTTGAGGATCCAATGTATCCAAATAGGGTGTATAAGCTAAACAAAGCCCTTTATGGATTGCATCAAGCACCTAGAGCATGGTATGATGAGCTGTCAAATCATCTTCTTAAAAATGGCTTTAAAAGAGGATCCATTGACAAGACACTCTTCTACAAAAGAAAGGGATCAGACTTACTTCTGTTACAAGTGTATGTTGATGATATCATCTTTGGTTCAACAAATGAACAAATGTGTTTGGAGTTTGAAGGGGTAATGAAGTCCAAATACAGCATGAGTTCTATGGGAGAAATGAACTTCTTTCTTGGATTACAAGTTCAACAGAAAGCTGAAGGGATCTTCATTCACCAAAATAAGTATGTGTAGGACATCTTGAACAAGTTCAACTGTCATGAGTACAAAACTGCTTCAACTCCAATGGACACCAAGGAAAATATGATTGCTGATGAAGAACATGAATATAGAGCTAAAATTGGATCTCTGATGTATCTGACTGCTACAAGACCAGATATCATGTTTGTTGTGTGTGTGTGTGTGTGTGTGCAAGATCCCAGTCAAGTCCAAAAGTCTCCCACATGAATGATGTTAAAAGAATATTCAGATATTTGAAGGGAAGACCAGATTTGGGGATTTGGTATCCAAAGAATCAATCATTTGATCTAATTGCCTACACATACAGTGATTATGATGGCTGCAACATGAGCAGAAAGTCAACCTCAGGAGGATGTCAATTCTTGGGAGAAAGGCTAGTGTCATGGCAATGCAAGAAGCACACAATTGTCTCAATCTCAACAGCAGAAGCTGAATATGTTGCTGCATCTGCCTGCTGTGCACAAGTTCTGTGGATTCAAAACCAGATGCTGGATTATGGTTTGAATTTTCTGAACACCCCTATTTTTATTGATAATACTGCTGCATATTTTACTGTTAAGAATCCAGTTCAACATTCTAAGACTAAACACATTGAAATCAGACATCACTTCACTAGATATTGTAGTGAAAAAGGTTTGATTGAAATGCAAAGAGTTAATACAAGTGACAATTTGGCTGACCTTTTCACCAAACCACTTGATAGAACCAGGTTCAACTTTCTCTTGAAAGCAATGGGGATGATCAACTCTGATGAAATCTGATTAAGGATGTGTGCTTGGTTGTTTACCTCTATGTGCTAACTGATTACTTTGTTTAGAGGTTTCACAAATTGAATGTTATGTGAATATGCGTGAGTATGTTAATGAATATGTCGAATGAATATGCTTGAGTATGTTATTGAATATGTTGACTATTATGTGCTTTGAATGATTATGTTTGCTAAGAATGACATAAGTGATTTGATTAATATGTTTGCATGTTTATCAATTACTGTGTGTTTGTGATGTTAAGATAAGTAGTCTTGTTATGAATTATCTGCTAAAATGCTTATCTGACATCACTACTTAATTGGTTGAATATGTGCTTTATCTGATCCTCTGATGTTATTAAGATAGGATAGACATCGAGTGATAGTGCTGTCTGCTTGTCTTGATGATGGTATGTTTGATTAAGATATGATTATGTGCTGCAACTGTTTATGTCAAAATGTGTTTTATGTCAAAATTAAGTGATAAAATGAAGTTTCTAATGAATTTTGCATAAATACTCTATTTTGAACCAAAACATGAGCATGTTGTTAATGGTGTGGAGACATGATAATACTATTCAGTTCAAGCTTTAAAGAAGCTTAAAAGAAGGATTTTTCAATGAAAAGTCTCAGGTAGTTATCTTTGCTGAAAATTATGTCATTTGCCGAGTTGGAAGGACATACACTTGTGTATGTTTGGTCCTGCAATCTGCAAAGATTAAAAGGATAGCCATTAACCAGAAAACTGAAAGCATTTGGGGCAATTATAACTTGTTTTCTATTCCTTCACTTAAAACTATGTCAATAGCTCTGACTTTGAAAGGACATATATTCACAATGTATGTTTGGTCCTGTTGACTACTTGTGGTCAAAAAGAATAACCATTTACCTGCCAATTAAGAGACATTGGGGTGATTGAATATTAAACTGAATATTAATGGGAAATGATAGTACATTGACTACTTCATATGGATTTATTAGGCTAAAAGGACTTTTGGTACAATCATTGACATGTATGGTTGCTTTCTCATGATATGTAAAATCTAAGGTGATATAAACATAAAGAATATGCTAAGATTTATGTGGAGTTACATTGTTGTCTATGCATGTTCCTAGATGATAAGCAGAAAAGTGATTATCCAGTCATACACAAGCCTGTTGGTCTTTGGTTACCCAAAATGAAACATCTTTTAAAGAATGACAAAGAACAGCAGTGAACTACTTTAATTTCAAATGTTTATTCAACCAAAAGTTGATACATGTTCACAAATTTTTATTGGGAAAATGCAAACATGAGGGTTAATTCCAGAACTACAAGGGTGGAGGCAATAATATAAGTCCTTTAAACATCCTGAATGAAAGGCCTGTAAGTCCGACTTGCGTGGCATGTAAGTCCAACGTTCAACCTCACATATGTTTGTATATTTGAAAAGAAATATCTTATAAATTTTCAAAAATATGTTCTGTCATTGAAAGTTTTTAACCAAAACCAGGGGGTCAAAGTCAAATTGAGGTGATCTGGAGAAAGCCAAATAAGCCTTGAGGATAGATAAGGAGCATCAGAAAACAATATGTGTTATCCATTGAATTTTTCTGCAAAATTAATTGAAATTAATCATATCACCAAAGAGATGAAAATCATGTTAAGTCTAGACCTGCTGTTGACCTGTCTTTGTAGTTATAATAATGCTGAGAATGAAGTATTGAGAAAGCTACTTAGTCAATATGATCCCATTCCTGAGATCTTTTCAGTTTACAAAAGGAAATTGTTTTGAAATGAAACATAACTGAAATTTGATCTCTAAATGCACCATTTGCTCTTAAACTATGATCTTTAAAGACAAAATTGTTCTGACAAGTGGTTTAAGTCAAAAAGTGTTGCATTTTGCCTAAAATAGGCTGAATATGTAAGTTCGGGTAAGGTTTGATGTTACTAAACCTTCCCAAGCACAAACTGTTTGAATATGTATTTTCGGGTAAGGTGTGATATTCTCAAACCTTTCCGGGTACAAAACAGTTGAATATGTGTGAATATGTATTTTCGGGTAAGGTTTGATGATTCATTACCTTTCCAGGCAAGCTTTGTCATTTTTGACTAAGTTTATGATTCTCGGGCATGCTTTGAAGTGTTTACACTTTTCGGGTAAGGTACACCATTGTACGAATTTCCCGAGCAAGCTTGAAGTCTTGAGATGATTATGTGCTTTAGCTAGCTTTTAACAAGAGATAACTGTTTCGGGCAAGCTTTGCATTTTGTATATGCTGATTGTTATTCCAAGCAAACTTTGTGAACTCCTTGAGTACACCAAGTAAGCTTTGTGTGTGTGAATATGTTTTCTTTGAAATTACAAGTGTTTTCGGGCAAACTTTGTTTTCCGAACACACTTTATATTTCGGGTACACTTTTGTTCCCCTAATATACTTGGTAATTTTCAAAATTTGATTTTCCGAGTACACTGTCTGCCAGAAGTCCTTTTCGGGCACACTTTTTACTCTAGGAAGATTATTCGGGTATACTTTGTAGAAGAAGGTTGTTCGGGCATACTAACATTATGAAGGTTGCTCGGGCACACTATGTTTTTTTAAAGTATACTTGATTGAATATGCTTTTATTATGATTGATTGAATGTGATTCTTATTCTGATAGGGTTTATGCTAGATTGAGTAATTTAATTTAAACTTGAGAGATTTACTTGGGTGTCTTAATTGATTCCTAGCAAGAATGCTTATTTGATATTTTATACTTGATTATGTGTCTTGTGATTAAGTTCTCAAGCAATCTGGTATTTTAACTAAGTTTTCTTCATTTTACTTAAATCTATTTCTAAATTACTTTATCTTCATAAACTTTACCATTTCTGGATATATTCCAAAAACCAACCATTCCTTAAATAGATAAGGAATTTATGAGCTAAAAACAAAATACTTTTCAAGAATCTCTCTTTATTTGACAAGCAAAAGAAAAGGCAAAATATGCAGAACTTTATCCACAGTTTTTCCTTTGTGATAAAATTGCAGAGATTTACTTGATGTTTGTCTTAACTCTCATTAAAGAGTTTGTCTTTATATACTTCAGTTTTGAAACTTCCTATCACTCACATTTATTCTGTGTGTAGGTTTCAATATCTCTAAAGACGACGGTTTGAATTGATATATTCTTTCTACTTTAATTCTTATTTTTCTCTTATTTACACTTTCTTATAGATCTAACTGACTATTGTATGTTCATCTGTTAACAGAAAGTCAGAAATGGATCCAACTATGAGCAATCCCAATTCATACAAACATCATCTTTCTGAAGAACTGAAGAAGGCGTTGCATAGAGT
Organism: Bidens hawaiensis; assembly: GCF_021521415.1. Taxonomy (NCBI): domain Eukaryota; kingdom Viridiplantae; phylum Streptophyta; class Magnoliopsida; order Asterales; family Asteraceae; genus Bidens; species Bidens hawaiensis. The sequence goes on from NW_027495237.1 coordinate 106,713, forward strand.
TCAAACCCTAATGAATGAGGTTGAGAAGACCTCAGCTGCCCCAAAACAGGGGGAGAATTCTTTAATGTTGTTTTCAGCTTATGATGAAAATGACAAAGTTCCAGAAGAGGAAAAGAAACATCTGGAAGAAATAAAGAAACAAAAAGGAAAATGAGTTGCTCTAGAAGATGAGAAAAACCAGATTGTCAATTCACCAAAAGAAATCTTAGAAATTGATGAATCTAAGTTGGAAGCCAAGAGGGTGTATGAGCAAAGAATGACAGAAATTCATGACAGAGAATTTCTAAATCAAACACTGTCTGACAAAGACTTTGAAGAACAAGAGAGTTTGTTGAAACTGTTTAAAGATAAGAAAAAGCTAAAAGATGAAGTGAAGAATGTTAATCAGAAGGATCTGCCTCAAGAACTGATTGAAAACTGATTGAATGATCAAGAAATTCCAAATGGTGTGCTAGTTTTTCTGCTCAAACTGATTAAGTAAGAAGAACCAGAGAAAGAGGTAAAGGAGAAACTAGACACTGTCATTGACAAGATTTCAAAGGCTTTAAGTGAAGAAAAGAATACTTAAGACAATGAACTAAAAGGTTTGAAATTGAAAGATGATTTGGAACAAGAAGTGGAAATTCAAAAATTCTTGAGCAAGTATGGTGGGAAACCAAAGTTTTTGATGAAGAATGGAATTCCCTTTGATTCTGTAAAAGTCATGACAAGAAAAGAGATTTTGAGCAACTTCAAGAAAATGAAAGGACTACAATTGAACAAGAAGAAAGAGGCTGCTCAATCTCTAGAAGCAAAGAACAAGGGATTATCCAGAAAGATGATAGATCTTTCAAAAATGACAATGTAAGAGAAATCCAAAGTAAAGCCAATCTGCAACATGACAACTTCCTCTGTTTTGAAACAGATCTTACCAAAGAAAAGGAAAATGTCAGAAATTTCTCAAGAAAAGACAAAGCAGAGACACTTGAAGATGGATAAACTTTTCATCAAGACCGGAGTAAAAGCAAAAGATCTTTCAGTTAACAACAATGCCATGCCAAATGGGGTATTTTATGACTCCAGGACTGAACATCTGAATATTATGATGGAAAATGGAAAGATTGTGAAGATCTTCTCCAAAAGTGACTTCAGAATGTTCAATCTTTGGCAATTTTCTGTGATTGCAGCACTACATCTCTCTGATTATAATGTAAGGCAAAGGCCTACAAGTGCTAGGCAATCAGAACTGTTAAGGTTCTTAAGAGAGCAAGAAAAGTTGGACTTTCATGTCTAAACAAACATCTCTGGATTAACTGAAAATTCCTAGATTAGGCTTTACTTTGTAATGTCTTATGACAGCCTTTTGAATATGTAACTTGTTTATGTTCATTGATTATGTAATTTGACTTTTTATTTGATGTGTATTTTGACTAAGTGTAAGTAACCTTAGAAATGTTTTGGGTCAGCTGAGGTGTTCCAATCTAGGGGGAGATTGTTGGGTCAAGAAATTAACCTAAGGGGAAGATTGCTAAGTCAAAGATTTGTTCAAAATGACATATGAGAGATTGGAATCTTCTCAACCTCCTCAGAATTCGCCAAGTATGGATCCAGGCACACCTTAGACCTCTGAGCAAGCTTCTACTTAGCCGGGTACGATATTTTTGTCTATCGAGCAGGGTTATCATCTCTAAGTCTTCTTTAGTGAATATCCGAGCAAGGTTTGCAAATTAGTGCACTACCGGGTATGGTTCACTAGTATATACAAGTCCGGGCAAGGATCACTTTATCAAGCAGGTTTGTTCTTGATAGCCAAGTAAAGTTCACTTCCGAGTAAGCTTTAGGCTAACCAAGCTCATGAAGCCAAGTAATTGGAAGACCGGGCAAGGTATTCATTAATAAGTATGGTCCACGTAGGCTTGATGATTTAATGATATATCTCAAGTATCATCGGGAAAGGTTCAACTTAAGCAAGGAACAGTGCTACCGAGCACACTTTGCTAAATAAGTTTTTCTCTAGCAAAGGGTTGAAGGGACCATTGAAGAACAAGGTTGCTCATAAGGGTTTATCGGACAAAGTCTGTCAAAACCAAGAAGATTGAAGTCTACCCTGTGAGTATTTTACTTGGTAAAATACTCTTCAAGTAAAGTCTAACCGGAAACTGATCCCGAGCACACTTCTATGTTACCAAGTTATGAAGGATGGCAGAACTTACTCGGAAAGACAAGATTGATGCAAAGCCACCCGGAAGACTTGTTTTACACTTAGAATATTTATGGATATGTAATTTGAATATGTTTTATCGGATAGGGTTTCTAGAAGGAATGACAGTTGTAAAGGAAGTGTCAGGCCTATAAATAGAATAATTTAGGGCACACCTACGGACACACAACAAGGCAGACAGACACATTAATTAAGAAAGAATATTGTGTGTGACAGCTGAAACCTTCCTTATCAAGAAACCCTAAATCGATTATCCAATTTGTATGATTGATATTATATAAATGGAAATCTTTTGAGTGAATCTTGTTTGTGTTGGTTACCTTTGAATACTGATTAAGCAACCATATGTTTGTTATTGATTCCACCTTTAACAAACGGTGAACTTTCTAAATATAACAACCCGTCATTAACTCCCTTGTCAGCACATTTATTTGTTTGAGTTATGATATGATTTGAGTAAGATCCAGCTAAAATCAGGGACCTGACATAAGGACTATTATGAAAGACTATATGGCAAGGGTTTGTTGCCAATGTTAATAGATATTTATGGTATAAATATTGGACTGAACAGCCCTCAAGTTTACTGCATGGAATCCTTGTGATTTGTGGTCATAAGTAAATTTGAGTAAAGGCGAACATCATAGTATCCTCCGACCTGAGATACATATTGGGTCTTGATATTCACCGACTATTATGCTTTGACTTAGTTCTTCGCTGCTCTGAAATATGTCAGTACATAAGGCTAAGCTCAAGTGTAGTACAAGGTGATAGTGAGAGACGTATGTAGTCAATAGGGGATTTGTCCCTCTTATTCATTGAGAGTTAAATGTCTAATGCCTGATAAGTTAAATCAATAGAGAATGATCACTCTGTGTCTCTGGATTTAACATGACATTTGTGGCAAAAGGATAAATGATAGTTTCACCTAAATCATTTTCAAGTGAGGGACTTGAAGGAGATGATTTATTGAATGGCCCTTCGTCATGCGTATTAGGGATAGTAAACCGTTGTTAGGCGGTACTTGATATTTGCATCAATCTTCTATGTATCTTGTGCAAGTGTGAGATTGTTGGAATCGATCTGCCCAAGACACATATTTGAGTTGATGTGGCTAGTACGTAATGATCCAAGTAGGGTCATACCCAATAACAAGTTAGACAATCACCGCGATATTTATTATTAGATATGATCTAACTAATAATTATCAACAATTATAATATTTGGAAAAACGGTTTTCTAAATATTTGCATTTGTGTGTTAAATAAATTATGTGGATAATTCATGTGATGAGAAATGTTATTTATTTGGACAAATAACAAATGTATGATAAGGAAAAATAAACAAAAATTGGTTTTGAGTTTTGGGGGGGAAACCCACTCTTAGGCCGGCCCCTCCATCTCTCTCTCTCTCTCTCTCTCTCTCTCTCTTCCATTTTTTGGTTTTTCCAATACATGCAAATGAGTCTATTGGTAGATGATAATTCTTGGTGAACTCAACTCACACTTTCTCTCACACACACAAACTCTCTCTTCTTCCTCTCTCTCGGCCGAGAATAACAAGGAAGAACAAGAGGATTGCAAAGTGTAAGGCCCTAACAACTTAGGTGTTTGTTGAAGGCTTGTTCGGGTATACAAGCTTGAGGTTTCCTTCTTTAGAGACTTGTCATTCAAACCATTCATCCCTTTCGGTGTTTTAAGACTTGAAGGTATGTTCTCTAAACACCCTATGTTTGATTTTGATAGCATGTGTATTGTATATGGATCCTGGATTGGGTTTAACATAAATCGGATTTTATGTGTAATGGTTAAACAAGATTTTAAACTAAATTCCTCTGCGTTTTCCTAATAAAATCGTTTATTAGGACTTTGATAATCTTGTAAAAACCTAACAGAACTATGATATGGATAGGGCTAGTTAATTGATACATATAATTATTATACAGTTAGCCGCGCCCAATTAAAGAAAAGAGTTACCATTAACTCTGAAAGGAATCGCTTACAGATGAGTTTCAAGCCTCATTTCCTTGTTATGTTTTCGGGGATGTGTACTCGATGTGTTAGTTAATACACTTACCTTAAGTGGTAAGTGTATGCCATATAGGATTTATGTGATGTAATTTGAGGTTAAGAATGAATGCTTGTCAGTACGTTAACGATCTTCGGATATTGCACGTATTTCCAGGAAAGGTAATCGTTAGAAGATGTGATTGTTTTATAAAGTATGTATGAATGATATAGCAGAGTATGTTTGAAATTGTATTAATGATAGTATGAAGCAATATATGAAGATACGAAGGTATGAGGAGGGACCAAGCCCTTATAATATCGGAGAGGATATGGACCAGATCCTCATAATATCTGAGAGGATAGGGGTCAGACCCTTATAATATCTGAGAGGTTATAGGGCGAAAGGCTCTTTAAAACGTATAAGTATGAAAAGTAAGATATATATATATATACATATATATATACATATATATATATAAGTATGAAAGAAAGAAAGAAAGAGAGAGAGAGAGAGAAAGAAGGTATATACTTATGTATATACGAAAGAAAGATAAGCAGGTTAAGTATATAATATGTATCTTTGGATGCGTATGTACATGTAGAGGAATGTATTGTATGTTACGTGATTTACTAGAACTCACTCAGTGTAGCTGACTTTTAGTATGCACGCAGGTAAATAGATTGAAGCAGCTGGCTTGAGAGAGGGACACATGGCATGATTTGAAGGGACTGGCATCCAATGAAGATTTTTCATGATGATTTAATAAGTTACTTTATGTTATGTTTTAAATACAAGTTTTAAATGTTTGGAACGAATGGTTGACTTTTATTTATACAGTGAAAGTTTTAATTAACTCTGATAAATGGAACTGTGTTTATGAGTAAATCCAACGCCAAAGTAGGGAACCGGATTCGGGGCCTAACATTTTTAAGCCTTAATACTGATCAAGAAACACCAACCAATTACCTGAAATATGTTCTAATTGATGGAGATCAATAGCCTTGGGTTCACGGCAAGAACATGACATCAAAGGTGTGTTAAAACTGCTTCTGAGCATAAATTGATAAGGAGTTTGCTTCGTGGTGGTATAAGGATGGTGCAGGTCAATTTTATTGAATTATGGTTGAAAATTTATAAGGTAAAGAGTCCATTGTTGGTCCACGACGAGTTTAATGTGTAATTGATCAATCCGCTCAATGTTTGATGTCAATTACGCGGGATTACCATTGTAACAACTTGGACTTTCCAAGAGTTAATATTTATATTAAAACCCGACCCATATTTATGCTCGAAAAATTTTATCACTTTTATCGAGTTAATTAAATTATTATTATATTGTTTAATTAATTTTGTATTATAATTATAATTTTCTTATTTTGGCAAAACCATCCAAAATCAAACTTGAACCCCAACTGTTTCCATCCTCAAACTTTAGGGGCTAAAATGCAAAATTTAATATAACCCATTCAAAATCTGGTACCCATTTCTGAACCCAAGATCCGATCCAAATACCCATGACCCGTATCTGGAGCCTATCCTCAAAACAGTACACGTTTAGCTCAACTCGGTCTCAATTTAGTTATCTTGGACCATATTTACGTATCTAGCTTGGAAATCAAATCAAACAATATGTTATATCGTTTATTTACGGCCTATCGACACTCTCAAGATGGTAAATAAATCAATATTATTCTTTTTCTTAAATTTCGTAAGCCAACCTAATCATGGACTTGTTTTACAAGTAGTCGTTTATATTAATTCAATTAAACTTGCAGTTATTGTCATCAAACCCTAGCCGACCTTTACCCTATATTTAATTGTATTAGTTTAGCTTGTTGATCATCGTTTATAACCACCTCGCCGATGGCCATTGTTGAGCCTCGTTACCCTACCTCCGGTCATCGAAAAAGGTAATTGATCATATGGTTTGAATCGCATTAATGTCCTGATCAAAAGCTTAAGTTTGTTTGGATTAATTTTACACGGTTTGATCAATTGGAATTCTAGGGTTTATGTAATCAATTTTGGGTTGAACTGCCAGTTATTTATAAGTCACTGTTCTCATCTTTTAATCAATAGATCATCTGGCTCAGATGGTTATTAGCTGGGTGTTATGGGGCGGAGGTCACATGTTCGACCCCCTACACCCTTTTTTTGGATAATTTTTATTATTATTCTTTGTAAGTGATTTAATAAATATAATAAAATCAATAATAACTAATTAAAACCATTTTAATAAAAACCGACTTTTTAATACTCGTTTAACTTACGTTTTCATTCGTGTATATTCGTATATAAGCATATATGTATATATAAAAATATATATTAACTTAAAATCTAATATTTATAAATAAAAAAATAATCAATTAAACTATATATATACTTATATTTAAAAGTAATATTTACGAGATATGTTTTGTTAAATTAACTAATTATTTTTATGTAACAAATCTTTATGTATAATATTAGATTATTATAATATTTACTTGTTAACGGTTATCGAGTTGTTGTAATCGATCTTATACTTTACTTAGTGTGTCCGTTTGCTCATATTCCTCATTAGGCTTTATCGCTCGCGTGTGACTTTCCCGCATTCTTATTATCTTAAACACTTTTTCGTCTTTGAGGTGAGTACCACATTCCCTATTTTACTCGTTTTCTACGTTATGTGGACATATGCGAAAATATATTTCTTATTTATACTTATACACAAAACTGCATCTATTGTTAACAACTTATACCTTACATGTTTATGTTCTTATTTGCTTTGTAAGCTTCCGCATTCGGCGAGATCCAACATAATCTCAGTCTAGTATGGTCATACGCCAGGCGTTAGCCTTTTTGTTTCTCGACATCTCAGTTATACTTTCTCATTTGGTTAATTTGTTATTCTCATATGACTTGTTGCAATTACTTATTATTTTATATATATATGTACATTTAAGCTGATGTGTTGCTCACACAACCTTGTGTTGACAAAACTATTCTATTTTCAACGCATATGCAGGTTATCGTGTGACGTGATTATCAAGATTGTTTGAAGCAATTTAGGGTGCATGTTAGAGAAGAAGATACAAGAATTAAATTTAAATGTTTAATTTACTTGTTTACTTATGAGTTTGATGTACTTGACTATTTAATAAAATTTAATAGATATTGACACTTTTAATATTGCATATAGTAACATTTGAAAAGCTGTGAGCTATCAGTTCGCGCCCCGGCATTTCCGCTGTAGGTTGGGCTGTGACAACCATATAGATTGATTACGCGTTGGATAACAAGCTGTCAATTTGATCAAATCCCTGTAAATCAGGCGTAATAGGTGGGTTATGATAGTCTAACTTGAAGAAGAAGAAGAAGAAGATAGGGGAAAAGTTTTGGGTTAATGGCAGATCCAGTCCTTCAGTTTTGGTTTAGGTTCGAAATAGGTAAACAAAAACTAGTTAAAGAGGGGAGTTAAAACTTTACAAAATTGTTAGTTTTTTATATTTGTTCAACGAATAAGTGAAATCGAGTGGTATGTAGCACGATAACTATAATATAGATAAGATATTAACAAATAATAAACTTATCGCTTAATAACGAACATTCAAGTAATAAAACGAAAGAAAATTTTAACGTGTCGGGTTTCGGGGTTTCAAAAATAACGAATGTTACCGCAATAGAGTGGTACCGGGGACTAGTTCTCAGTCTTTAAAGCATTTTATTGTAGACTGAAAGTAGAGTATTAGAGATTAAATTTTCTTGATTTTTCGGTCCTAGATAACAATTTTCGACTGATTATCATACTCTAAATGTACATACTATCGAATAAAATAACACACTATCTGAGATTAATTTTCAGTCCCGAAAAAGAGACATTTTCGCGACTGAATCAGAGTGCCACCATAGAATAATGTTCAGTCTTTAAAGCATTGCATCGGAGACTAATTTGATATGGCTTCATGTGCATAACAGAATGTATTAGGGACAATATAGTCTCGTTTATATCAGTCCTAAAATTAAACATTAGGGACTAAAATATCATAATATTTGAGATTGATTTGCAATCGTTGAAGATATATTTGAGGGACTAAAAGGACATGGTAACAAGGGAAAAAATGAGGAATGAATTTTATGTTTTGGAGACTAATTGTTAGTCTCTGTTGGTGCTACGCAATAGGGACTGATTTTTAGTTACTGAAACTGCTACTTAGGACTAGGTATTCGTTACTAGTTGGGGACTGGTAAATCAGTCCCCAATACCTATTAATTACTGATTGTGGAGTATCAGAGACTATATTTTCAGTCCTAAATAACAATCTTTCTTGTAGTTTTGCTAGTAGAAAGTATTCTTTCTATGTTACATAATTGTTGTAAGATTTTTAATTTATAACCAAAACTATAACAGTGTTCATATTAATCTGATTTATTAATACATTGATATGAATCTTAACTTTTCTAGTGAATTGAAATTTGAAAGTATTAATCTAGAAATTTTTATAGTAAACTCTGGCCATATAGAGTATGCACCCTCACTTAAATTGTTAATGTGTTGTATTTGGTGAAATGTGTTTTTAATTTCAGAAGATTATGTATCTGGTGAAATGTATTTTTGATTTCAAGTTATATATGTATTTCATTTCAATTAGAAGTAAGATAGATAGCTAACAGACAAGTTTATATTTGGTGGACTAACATATGAAGTTGGTATTCACCAAGTTTCTAGAAATTAACTTATGAAGTTCATGACATAGGGGTGTGTGTGGTGTGGTTCGATGTGGTTCGGTGCGGTTTTGGGCTAAAATCATACCGAAAACCGAAACTTCGGTTTGGTTTTGGTTTTTTGTTTTTGTTTTGGTTTCGGTTCGGTTTTGGTTTATTAGGTTTTTTCCACTTGAGCTTGAAAATTTTAGGCCGAAAAAAAAAGATATACCGAAAATAATGAAATTAGGTATAATTAATTTTGTTGATTATTAACTAAGTGATTATTATACATCTAAAAATTCGGTTCATTTCGGTTTTTTGGTTTTCACTACAAGCAAAACCAAAACCGAACAATAAGTTCAGCTTTTACAAAAACATAAAACCTAACCGCCGGTCTTTGTTTCAGTTCAAGTTTTTTGATTTTTCTTTGTTCCAGATCCGTTTTTAGGTTCGTTGCACACCTATCATAACATATGTTCTTTTGGTAGTTTTCATGTTCTTATTTTATTCATATGATCAACTTGCCTCTCTATTCAGTCAACTCATGTTTTGTTCATAAAAGATTTTATATATGTATGACTAACATCTAACATTTAATATTTTATTCTTTTGTTTTTTATCATGGAGTGAATAAATGACTTATGAGGAAACACACTTCTAAATCATGCAAGGAGGTAATCACCATAAAGTTTCTAATTATTATTTTAAAGTTGTAAAATTGTTGCAAATCATTATGATGAAATTTATAAACTATTCTTATGTTTGTTTATGATTTACTATGTACTGATAGTTGAATTATTTTAACTTGAAACTAGAACGCGAAGAGAAGGTTATTTTTTACATTGAGCAACTTGATGGGGAGCTTCCGGTTAAGATTTTGATTTTTTTTTTCTTTGATTTTTCCTAAATTATTGATTATATACCTTTTATGAATCTTATTAGCAACTAAATATAAATACTTAAATTATTATTACTATGGTATAATTTACAAGTTTGGCGCCACAGTTCCATATAGCAAAGCTAACCTGCGGTGGGCACGTGAGCATCGCAACGCGTCAGTCTCCTTTCCCTTTATCCCATCAATCTTGCTTCAATCCATTTCATCTCCAGTCTTCAATTGAAGATTGTCCATAATCTTAATCGGCGGCTTCGGTGTGACTTAATTCTACCCTTGAAATTGACATTGACAGTCTGTTGGATTTTCTTTGGGGTTTAAAGCAATCAGGTAGGCCGTTATTTCTAGGGTTTTGATTTCTTCCATGTATGGTACTTGAAACCCATTTGTATGTAGTAGGATCATTATGCTTTAGGGTTAACTTTGATTGCAAATATGTATAGAGTAGATGATCGAGTTATGGAGACTCAACTACGGTGTTGGTTGCCATACATGAAATCCGATAAAGATGCACTTTCATGGTTCAACTGACATACTAATTGATGTCACATTTATTTCGGGTCGCCATCATGTTTCATTTGGATCTACCTATGTTTGTTGCCTCATCAGACCAAACTGTATCTCACCAACGAAGATTTCAAGTGAGTGGGTTTTTAGTTGTTAACTTTGTGGATCATAACTATTATAATATCGTTGCCAAAATAGGTTTTTATCAACTTTTCTTGGGGATTTGTTTCTTTTAAGGTTCTTGAAACATCGTAAGTGAGCTTCAGTAACATAGGGCACCTCCAAGGATTAATTGTCCCATTTTACAGCTGCCTACACGTTATAGACCGAAGTTAGTTGGTCACTCTATTACAACAATTATATTCACCGTTGATTTTGTTCTAGTTTTCTAATTTGGGGAGACAATTCATGCAGTGAAGATATATGCTTCTAATATACTATTTGTTTTAGTTAAGTTATAAGTGATACTAACATTAACATCAGAAGGAACTATCTTTGTTATCCCCGTATATAAGTCTTGATTTATGTTATTTTTAGAGGTCACATTGTGGACAGCCTGAGGTATGCTATGGTTGCTATATTATTATTGGAGCTAGACCTTCAAGTAGGTGACATATCATTAAGCTTTATTAACATTGGGTAGTGCGGATACTTTTAATTAAAAATTTTAATTACATAGGGTTGTATGGGTAATGAGTTTCTTTTAATAGCTCATGCTAATGTAAAGGTAGCGAAACGGGCTGGTTGAAGTTAAGATATATATTATAACAAAAGACATTTAAGCTCTGCTGATTAAACGTAGCGCTCATAAATAATAGTTATTTGTTAAAAGGTTTTGTATTGTTTGTGTGGAGATGTTAGCGTATGCTTATTACGGATTGAGTTTTTAAGTTACTAATACCGTCTCGTCGAGCAATTTCAACCGACCTGATTCATCTAGAAAAAGAGGTCATACGAGACATGTCCAAAACGTATGCAGCCGTGGTTATTCAATAAGACTAATTAACATTATTTTGTTTAAACAGATGATATATAGATGATATATAGTAGAGCTCCATTTCTTGCACAGCAATATTCACAAAACCACCAGTTCCAGAACTACCACAACTCATAAACATGTAAATCAGTTTGAACATATATCATCTTTTTATATGAATGTTGCATGTCATCCGTGCTTGTACGTGCTCGTATTTACTGCTAGACTTCAGGGGTAAAATGGTCAACTTTAGTCCCGAACAACCGTCTTGTGAAATAATATCGACGAATTAGTAGCAAAATCTTCTAACCCATCAGTCATTTCCACATCTATATATTCTAGATCTTAATTTTGGTGTAAATGTGGATTCGGAAACTCATATACGGTTGTGCTTCAATCGAGACTAGCCCCACTTTATTTAAGCTCTTTGGGAGGAATATAATTAGATTGTAGCTTTCAAATTAGTTATTGTTCTGGCTGGTGTTTAAACTAATGCTTAATTGCAGACATATTAGAAAATAAAGAGTGGGCTTCATAGTTCATTAAAGCTTCTGAACTCATATTGTAGTGGTCTAACAAATAATTAAATAGCAAATATATGTTTATAGAGTTTTCAATATTCACAAATATGTTAAAAGAGTTATGTAGACGAGTGAGGATAGTTAGCATGATACATAAGGCAACATATGGGTTGTGTGTCTGTGCACAATATTGTTCCAAGTCTTACGCCCCCTTAACCAACTGAGCTACACGGCGGGGACCCTGTGCATAATATGATCATAGTGTTCATCGGAGGCTCGGAGGGTGTGCAAGCCGCACCATCGGCCGGGGCACATAAGGTTTGGGGGCACAAACGTTTTTTTACATATAACATATATATGTTTTTTGTTGTTAAAAATAAGGTTTCTGTGTAGAATAAACCAGTTAATAAAAGTTTTATCTATGTACGCTAGCAAATAAAAAATTTTCATTAAGGCATACGGGCCTTTTTATTTTTCTCGGCCGAGTATTTAAATTCTCGGAGATAGCCCTGAGAGTGTTCATTCAAGATACGTGCTTTCGATTGCATCAATTAAGGGAATGTTAGGGTATGTTAACATAAGGTTAGTTGGTTAACAATATTAGCTAAAGTCCATTTTGCAATATAACTGGGATAATTTTCCTACTTATTTATTTATTTTTTATTTATCACTTTTTCATAACCAAGTCTCTTGAAGACAAAAAGTAGTAAAACATGATGCATTCCTTTAGTAACTTATAGTATTGAGCATTCTGCTCAAAATTACTTATGCAGTTTTGCCTAAACCACTTGTAGGTCTAATGAGCTACGCATCAATGGACCTATTCACCCATTAAACATAATACTCACTACCATCGTGTCACTGGTACAGAGACCGTAAGTCAGTTGCATCAGAACTGTAGCAGAGGTAAACGCTCCAGACATAGCGCTACAATTTTCTTCAACAAAACCCATTGCAACCCACATCATCATTCAGGTAGCAGCAACAAACAACATGACATACAGATAGTAAGATACATAGTTGTGAATAACCCTACAGTTGTAGGCATGTTGAAAACAACTCCGCTAGGAAGATGGTAAAATGTCGATATTCAAGTCATGTTAAAAGCTACTATAGAGGTAGGGTACCAAAAAGATCCAAATACTCTTAAGTACCACCCGCGGGTCACAGATGACCTTCTCATATGCCACCCGCGGGACATATGGATCACCCGCATATCACGGTAGAGGAAGAACATCCTCATACCACGCGCGGAAGCATCCTGGCATCCTCAGAAGTCATCCGCAGGATAGGACATCTGTCCACCAAAATGACCGGAAGGCAATGCCATCGAGACAACTGTCACCAATTAACTACTTTTCCAGAAGAATGTTCACAATTGTTACTTGAAGAATACGTGAATCGTTTACCAATGAACAAAGGACACATGGCAAGGTTGTTATAACCGTGCACATGGCCAGGGTGCAATCCGTCCTATTATAAGGTGACGCGTGTCCAGGTTGTTATACCCATTCACATGGGACGTATATCTCAACCTATCACAGAAGGACACGCGTCCAAGTAGTTATCAAGGCCTTCTAGAAGAAGACAGCTGGCCCAATCATCTTCCTGATCCATCGTCTATAAATACCTCGTCAAACCGTATGAGGTATTCATTCACTCACAGTCATTCTAATTCACTTATACTCTGATTATACTTAGTCTGCTTAGCTTTCAGTACTTTCCCCTTTACGAACGTTACTGATTCTCACGCCGGAGGGTGGATACAGGAAGACCCCCCCCCCCTCTTGTCCTTCCTGTAACGAGACTCACGGTGTCTGTTTTGCAGGTTCTGGTCATTGGACTTCGGGAAGTTGTGCTCATATTGTGTTAACAATTATCGTACTTTACCCTGTGGACTCATGGGATCCAGGACCCATACTTGGGGATTCGATCTGTGTTTTTTCATTTGCACCATCCGTTTTGGTGTTAGAACAGCACAAATTTTCGTTGGTTTTCCGGTTCGTTTAAATTATGAGTAAACTTCCTGAGGGGGCGACGGGAACTCCTGCACTTGTTTCACGTGTGACTAACACTGAAATACCTATAGGCCTTGCCTAGAGTGTTTATGCACGTGTGACAGCTCCGAGTTCACAAACCACCGAGACAACACCAGGTGGTCGTACCCTTGAACGTGTCACCACACCTACTGGGCCAAGTCCTACCGATTTAGGACATGTGACGGCCCCAGAAGGATCTAATCTGGGTGACCTTGGTCGAATTGTGAGAGACACTCGCCAACTCGTTCAGTATTAGATCTAGAAGATGATTCCGGCGATTCTGATATGGCGAAGTCCCACCGACATAATCGCAGACCCGGCGGATTACTGTCTCCGGAAGAATGGCTTCATGCCCAACAAGAGAGCCTGAAAGCGGAGTACGAGGGTAGAGTGCGGAATGCACATCTTCACGCTCGTACCCTGACTTACGAAGAATCTCCTCGGAGATCCCTTTCCCCTCCTCTAACGGTGAGGGGAAGTCAGATTCGTTACAGTCAGCAAACCAAACAACAATTTGTTGAACCACGAAGGTTACGCCCTCGTCCTCGCATGGACATGCGGATGCCTTCTTATTTTGATGAATATGATAGTTATGACTCAACTTATCATCCGGGAGACTACAGTTTCTACACGGGTGATAGCAGGATGAGTTCAAGGGCAAGAAGCAGTCGTCCGCGTGACTTCTTCCGCCATACTGAGTATCACAGTGATGCTGAGGAAGATTTCACCAAGCCATACCGTCCGACAGCCTTTGCCGAGAAGTCGAAATTCATAGCCAGCATTGCAACAACACCCTTTCTTGTCAATGCTAAGATACCCACAACGGTGGGTAGATACAATGGCATGACCGATCCAAGTGATCATCTGCAGAACTTTGTGGCGGTAGGTGGGGTGAGCGGATGGACACTCCCCTATTGGTATCACATGTTCGCATTGACACTAACAGGGGCAGCAAGAAAATGGTTTGAAAAACTACATGACGGTCAAATTTCTAGTTGGGATGATCTAGTGAAGTTCTCACAACAGTTCAGCCAACAGAAGAAGCACACGCGTGACCAGTCAGAGATTCTGGATGTTATTCGCCGGGATAATGAATCCATAGAAGATTTTATCACCAGGTTCCACGACGAAAGTCTGAACATTGGTGGGATAATCAAATACATGTTTCGCGGTGCCTTCTGCAAGAATGTCAAGTGTGAAGAGTTGATCCGCACACTCACTGGTAGGGATGGGATGCCAAAGGAATGGGACGATCTTATGACTGCGGCGAAGTTATTTGCCAACACTGAAAAACTA
This sequence comes from Bidens hawaiensis, assembly GCF_021521415.1. Classification (NCBI taxonomy): domain Eukaryota; kingdom Viridiplantae; phylum Streptophyta; class Magnoliopsida; order Asterales; family Asteraceae; genus Bidens; species Bidens hawaiensis. The sequence continues at coordinate 121,840 of NW_027495237.1, forward strand.
TTAGGGGAATTGTTGTTTGAAGCAAAAACCCAAAGTCGAGTTTCAAACTCCATGACCCAATAAACAGGCAAAAGGGCCAAATTGGTCAAGACTTCAGCCAAATACGGAGGCATCAAAGTCATTTGATGCAAGATCACTCATTGGCAACAAGAACGAAGGAGGACCCTCGTTTCGGGGTCCTAACACCCCTCTTTCAAAAACTCCCGCTGAAATTCTCACCACGGAAAACGTGAATTTTCGGAAGCCACAACCAGTCACAAGGAGGTCGTTCCTTGATACCAAAAAACATTGTTCGTATCATAATGACATTGGTCATAATACGAACGAGTGTAATGCTTTGAAAAGCGAAATTGAGATAGCCGTGAAGTCTGGAAAACTTGGACACCTACTGAAAGATGGGAAGTCCGGCACTGGTAAAGCTCACATACGGGACAACCAGGGCCCACCCAAAAAGCAAGTCAAGGACTTGAACGTCCATATGATCCAGGGAGAATATAAGTTGGGAGGAAAGAGAAGAGAGTCTGATGAAGAGGAATGTAAAAAACGAACCAGTGATTTTTCCACGAATCAAGGGAGGTCCCAATAACAAGAACCCCATAATTATCACTGTCGTTTTGGTCATTATCGCTCCCAATATGTTTTCTTTGACACTGGTAGTACATCGCACATCATGTACGAACAGTGCTTTGAACAACTGGATGAGGAAGATAAAGAAAGACTGAAACCCATCCATGCTCCTGTATCAGGATTTGGAGGAGAAATAATGCATCCGCGAGGAGTGATTTCTTTCCCGGTTACCTTGAGCGACGGAGTTCATTCAAGGACCGAAGAGGTCGAATTTTTTGTTTTACCTGCAACGTCAAAACATGACATCATCCTGGGGCGAGAAGCAACTGGAGATTTCAATGCTCACCTGTCCACAGCTCACGGTGCGGTAGGAGTTCCAACCAGCAACTGCGTAGCAATAATTCATGTCAATCGACATTGCTTCACCACAGGAAGCTCAAAACCCAGCAAGATTCCAAAATAATCTCTGAGGACTGAACCGGAAAAATGGGTTTTGAACAAAAAGTTTCCTGATCAAACTATAACAATTGGACCTGCTATCTCTGAGATAGTAAGGACTTTCTTGAAACAGTTGCTATCAAAAAACATTGATGTCTTCGCATGGCAACCTGCGGACATGACTGGTGTATCGCGGAACATTGGGGAACACAAATTGAGGGTAAACCCTATGTTTACACCGATTGTTCAAAAACAGCGTAAGATGGGTCTGGAACAAACAAAAGCAATGAATTAGCAAGTTCAGGACCTCTTACAGGCTGGAATCATTCGTCCAATTCAATATCAGACCTGGGTCGCCAATCCGGTTATGTGACAATCGTCAATTCCAGGTTAACCTCGTTAACTCAACTCCGTTAATTCAAACTTTAAAGATCGTTGAATCTATAACGTACACTTCATTACATTTAAACTAGGGTTTAAATGACGCGTAACACTTACTACATGTGTAGTCTTTCGGGATTTGCACCGAAACGCAAACGAGTTGACGCAAACGATTGATAAATAAACGATAAACGTAAAAACAATAATTATGTGATTATTATGTGTTAGGATTATGTGCTATGTGATAAAACTATGGTCATGTTAACTTATTGGGCAAGTATGATGGAATGTTCTAGAAAAACAACACTTGGAAAGAAGAGGGACTAGAGTGTAACTTGTATTATTATAAATACATCACTAATAAACAAACCCTAACTTATTATTAACCTACAACCCTAAATCGGCTCTCTCTCCCTCTCTTGATCCACGGCTGCCGTCCACCTTCATCACACACACACACATCAATCAAGAGATTAATCCAAGAACTAGGTGCTAGGAAGGTATACTTGATCATCTCTTACCTCCTTGTTGTGTAATTTTGATGTTTAATGGGTTGTATGTAAACCCTAACTCAGCCGATTATATGTATGTATGTGATCAATATGATAGTTGTTAGTTGGATAATAGATTGATAACTAGATTGATGTTGTTGCATGATTGATTGTTGTTCTTGATTTGGATTAGATCACAAACCCTAATCTTGTATGTATGGTGTGATTGATATGCATGGATAGTAGTTATAGTGTCTAGAGGGTTATATGGATGCATGATAGTTCATAGGTTGTGATTATGTTGAGTTTTGATGTGAACAGATTCTGGACAGAATGTATATACGATGTTTAACTGACTGTAACGAAGTGTAAACGTGAAAATTGATTGAGATTGTGGGTACTGCAGTAAACTAGGTTGAGTCTAGTTTCTATGAAGTATAAATTCGTAATTTTTGGATAAGTGGAAGTATACTTTTATGATTTTACAAAAACGTGATGCAAAGCTGAGCTGTTAGACCTGCTGTTAGGTTATGTTGTAAATGTTATATCTCATGAACCACGAGACCAATTGGGTTGGTTCCACTTCTGGAAGTTGACTCACTGAGTTAGGAACCAAACCCAAGTGGTCTTGCATTTATTGGATTTTTCGTTTAACGGGAATTTCAAATAACATTCTGTTGCGCATGAATCTGACTGATATGAGTTTACTGTAGTGTTTTGATCATTATGAGCAATCTATATGGAATAAAAAGAAGATAAAACATGTTCTGGAAACCTAAGATATGTATGCTTCTGTGGTAATTTTTGGTGAATTAATTGAGACGTTATAATCGGTGAACTAGTGCAATCTTTCAAGTAGAAATTCTGTCATAACGAAACTAGCTGCTGAGTTGTATAGGAATGCATGAAATATGATAGTTTTTATATAATTGTTGTATTTTGACCAAAATACCCTTGCGGGGAATAGTTGCTAGTTGATTTCCATGAATTGACCAAATTGCCCTTATGGGGAATAATGGTTAGTTAGTCTTTGTTTGTTGACCAAAATGCCCTTACGGGAATAATTTGCTAATAAGTATGTTATTAATACGTGACACGAAAGTAATTGCTCACTCATGTATCGTATCACAATTGTACTTGTTTAAATCACACACGGTTCACAAACGAAACACGAAACATGATACGTGCATAGGTATTATGTGCCGAGTCTAGAGACTCGTTAAACGTTCCGATACTTAGAAAATCTCTTTGTTATTTTAGAACGCTAGAGAGTTTTCTACGACGCGCATCACTCGGTGATCTAATTTGGAATATTCTTCGCAAACAGTGAGTTCACTTACCCCGCTCTTTGAACTGTTTTCAAACGTTTTTCACTTGGGGGAGATAACATACTCCGATAAACGCATTTTTGAGATAAACAAATATTTAAGATTTTGTTATAAATTATATATATCACTTGTAGAGGCTAAGCGGCACGTAACCCTTGAAGTCCCACGCATCGAACCGGTTAATATTTGGAATAGCGAGTCACTGTTGAGTAGTACTACTGGGTTTGACAAACCCCACCCGACGCTAAGCTCAACTGGAGGTTGAGTGGGTGTAATTTTGGCTAACACTTACCATGGTCTGGGTTGACCTGGTGACGGGCACTTGATAAACAGTCAGCTTCGGTCTCGAACCACTTAGTAATACTTGTTGTATAGATTAGCTACCTATCGATATATAATTTGACATAACATTATCTGATAACACTTAAACGCTGTAACGTGGTTACACACTTAAACGCCGTAACGTGGTTACGCAAAACATTTAAACGCTGTAACGTGGTTACACACTTAAACGCCGTAACGTGGTTACGCAAAACATTTAAACGCTGTAACGTGGTTACACACTTAAACGCCGTAACGTGGTTACGCAAAACATTTAAACGCCGTAACGTGGTTACGCAAAACTTTTAAACGCCGTAACGTGGTTACGCAAAACACTTAACGAAAACGCTGAACTCAAACGCTAAACGATTTATCTTATATAACTTGTGAACTCACCAACCTCGTGTTGACCCCTTTTAGTATGTTATTCTCAGGTAGCCGAGGCGGGCGCGCGGTTTAGGAGCATGCATTAATTGTTAAACATCTTACTCTGCAAACTTAATTTTAACATTTACATTTGGTTTTAAGTCGTCCTGCGTGACGCAACTTTTGAATTAAGGTTTTACGCTTCCGCACTTATTTTTCATTTAAACGTTTTCTTTGGTTTGGTTATAACTAATGATTCCGATCCTGCCAGTTCACACCCTCTGACGGTAAAACTCCGTTAGTGGATTTTGAGGGTGTGACAGATTGGTATCAGAGCCATTGGTTATAGCGAACTAGAAGCTGCATGCATACTAGACTATAACCGCGACGACCCATTAGTTATAATGATACGCACTGCATAGGTTTGTGTAGTCTTGAAATCTTATTTCTTTACCTCCTTCACTCATACGCGCGCATATACACGGCTTACCTGTAGAAATGTCGACGCCACCCTCATCATCATCCGATTCGATGACGCATGCTCACGGGAAGGAACCGCAGTTACCTACTGCCTCGCCACCCCGTGTAGTCCCGGAACTCGAAGCTCCTGCACCGAAGAGGTACCGCCTATCCGGAGGCTTGTATGACAACGACGTTAGCTGGGAATGGTACCCCAACATGATCAGACGTATGGTCTACCGTGAACAAGTTCCCCCATTGCCTCACCCGAACCACCCTGCTTACCCTAACACTCTACCACCCATAACCGAACCTGTGGAGCGAGTTCTCGCAGCGGTTGTTTCTTGTTTGGAGCGTGATGTGGGTTACATGCGCTACACGAGAGAAAACGTTTCCAGATTGTTAAAACACGAAACCGAGAATAAGGAGGAGATTGCCCGCATGGCGGCGGCAATGAAAGATATGCAAGAGACTAGTGAGCAACAAACGAAGGTTATGATGAAGATGCAAGCCGAGGTGATAGACTTGCAAGAGCAACTCCAAGAAGCAAGGACCCGAACTGAGATAGCGTTAGAACGTTGCGATATCCTACAAATGCAACTTGATCAGAACGCAGCAGAACCTGAGGCAGAGCCTGAGGCCGAACCCGAGGCAGAGCCTGAGGTAGAACCTGAAGAAGATCCCGAAGAGGAGCCTGAGGAAGATCCCGAGGAAGATTCCGAGGAGGAACCCGAAGAAGAACTGGAGGAAGAACCGACTGAGGGAGCTATAGGCTTCCTGCGTTGGGCTGAGAAGGCCGAGTCAGCTTTTGAGATGTGTAACTGTCCCCCTGCCAGTAGGGTCAAATTCGCTGCTGGGACACTTGAGGATTCCGCCCTCACTTGGTGGAATTCGAACGTCCAGATCCTTGGATTGGAACTGGCTAACGCGATGAACTGGGAGGAGTTCAAAAGCATGATGCGAGAGGAGTACTGTCCGAGGGAAGAAATTTCGAAGTTAGAATCAGAATTTTGGTCACTAAAGATGGTAGGTTCGGAGATTGAAGCCTACACTACTCGTTCGCACGAGTTGGCTGTGATATGTCCGCGGATGGTGGATCCGCCGAGCAAGAGAATAGAGATGTACATTGATGGGTTAGCACCACAGATTCAGGGTATGGTGACGTCTTCCAGACCAGCCACGATCCAACAAGCGATCCGTTTGGCTCACAAACTGACGGATCAGGCTGTGACCCAGGGTGCGTTACCACCGAGGGGTTCGACTGTTAAAGCCCGTGACAACCCGAGTAATGACCACGTCAGCAACAGTAACAACAACAGCAACCCGAACAGCGGGAAGAGAAAGTTCGACAACACCAGATCTTCATCCTCGAACCTCCCACCGCAACAACACTACCGTAAACCCGAGTTCACCCGGAGCTTTAACACTCAGAATCACAACAACAACAACTCCAACAACAACGGTAGCGGGCAGGTTTCGAGCGGATATGCTGGGAAGTATCCAAAGTGCAACAGGTGCAACTATCATCATGTTGGCCAGTGTGACCGTGTCAAGTGTCAAAGATGCGGAAAGATAGGTCACCAAGCGAAAGAATGTAGAGGAGACCTTGCGGCAAAGGGTGCTCCTAAGCAACCAATGACGACTAAGGGATGTTTTGAATGTGGACAGGAAGGCCATTTCCGGAAGGATTGCCCCAAGCTGAAACAGAATGACAATAATGGGGGTAATGGAAGTGGCAGTAATGGTGGAGGAAATGGCAAAGGAAGAGCGTTTGTGATTGGATCGGGTCAAGCCCGCAATGATCCGTACGTGGTGACTGGTAAGTTTCCTGTAAACGATTGTTTTGCTTCTGTTTTGTTTGACACCGGAGCTGATAGGAGTTTTGTGTCGAAAGCCTTTAGCCAACTTTTAGACCTTACTCCAACCCCGTTAGACGCTAAGTTTCCTGTTGAATTAGCTAACGGTAAAACCGTAATAACAACTCATATACTTGCGGGATGTAAGTTGAAACTGTCAGGTCATGTCTTTGACATCGACCTTATTCCTTTTACGCTTAGTAGTTTCGATGTCGTTGTCGGCATGGACTGGTTATCCGAGAACCGAGCGGAGATTATATGCCATGATAAGATAGTCCATATTACCACCCCTTCCGGCGAGATCATTTCGGTCCGAGGCGAGAGAAGCGGCGTGACCACCAGCGTCATTACCCTTATGAAGGCACAGAAGTATTTACGAAAGGGTCATCCGGCAGTTTTGGCGCAGATTGTTGAGAAACCCGCGGAGGAGAAACTAATTGAAGACATACCGGTTGTGCGAGACTTTCCGGAAGTTTTCCTGGAGGATTTGCCCGGACTCCCTCCTATTCGTCAAGTCGAATTCCAAATCGAGTTGACACCCGGTGCAGCACCCATAGCACGAGCCCCGTATCGGCTCGCACCGGCGGAACTTCAGGAGTTGTCCACTCAGTTGCAAGATTTGTTGGATAAGGGTTTTATCCGACCTAGCTCATCGCCATGGGGAGCCCCTGTCTTGTTTGTCCGAAAGAAAGACGGGACTTTTCGGATGTGCATCGACTACCGGGAGTTGAACAAAGTGACGGTCAAGAACCGTTATCCTTTACCCCGAATTGATGATTTGTTTGACCAGCTTCAGGGATCGAGTTACTACTCGAAGATCGATCTACGATCCGGTTACCACCAGCTGAGAGTGCGCGAAGAAGATATTTCAAAGACGGCTTTCAGAACACGGTATGGTCACTACGAGTTCTCGGTTATGCCTTTTGGCCTAACCAACGCGCCAGCCGTATTTATGGATCTCATGAATCGAGTATGCAAGGCGTACCTCGACAAGTTCGTGATTGTTTTCATCGATGATATTCTTGTCTACTCCAAGAACGAGACTGACCACGAAGAGCACTTAAGGATAATTCTGGAACTACTGAAGAAGGAACAACTGTATGCTAAAGTCTCGAAATGTGAATTTTGGCTTCGCGAGGTTCACTTTTTAGGACATGTGATCAACGAGAATGGTATCCATGTCGATCCCGGTAAGGTAGAGGCCATCAAAAACTGGGAAGCACCTAAGACTCCGACTGAAGTGCGACAATTCCTAGGACTGGCCGGCTACTATCGGCGTTTCATCGAGGGATTTTCAAAGATTGCTCAACCCCTCACCGCTTTGACTCACAAGGGCACTAAGTACAACTGGGGTGACGCGCAAGAATCCGCTTTCCAACTGTTGAAAACCAAGCTTTGTAGCGCCCCTATTTTAGCCCTCCCCGAGGGAACAGAAAATTTTGAGGTACACTGTGACGCATCTATACAAGGTCTCGGTTGTGTGCTGATGCAACTCGAGAAGGTTATAGCCTACGCCTCTAGACAACTACGGGTTCACGAGAAGAACTACACGACCCATGATTTGGAACTCGGAGCTGTGGTGTTTGCTCTTAAGATATGGAGGCATTACTTGTACGGTACCAAGTTTACCATTTACACCGACCATAAGAGTCTCCAACATATCTACGATCAGAAGGAGCTGAACATGCGACAGCGTCGTTGGGTCGAGCTGCTCAAAGATTATGATTGTGCCATCAAGTACCACCCGGGCAAGGCCAATGTGGTGGCCGACGCCCTCAGCAGAAAAGAAACAGATAAACCCAGACGAGTAAGAGCATTGCAACTTACGATTCATGCCAGCTTACCCGATCAGATTCGCGATGCGCAACTGGAAGCTTTGAAAGATGAAAATCTTCCATCGGAACTCATGCGGGGCATGAACAAGCAACTTGAAACCAGATCGGACGGGGTCCGATATTTTGAGAACCGGATTTGGGTTCCACGATACGGAGAGTTGAGAACTCTAGTGATGGACGAAGCTCACAAGTCCCGATATTCTATCCACCCTGGCTCAGATAAAATGTATCATGATTTAAAGGCACTTTACTGGTGGCCGAACATGAAAGCCGACATTGCCACCTACGTGAGCAAATGCTTGACTTGTGCCAGAGTCAAGATTGAATACCAGAAACCATCTGGTCTACTGCAACAACCGGAACTCCCAATGTGGAAATGGGAGCACATCTCAATGGATTTTATTACGGGTTTGCCTAAGACACCGACGGGATGCGATACCATATGGGTGATCGTTGACCGGTTGACTAAATCGGCACATTTCCTAGCGATTAAGGAAACGGACAAAATGGAAAGACTGACTCGAGTATACATGAAAGAAGTGGTGTCTAGACACGGAGTGCCTGTCTCGATCATTTCCGATCGAGATTCTCGTTTTACCTCACACTTTTGGAAGTCGCTGCAAAGCGCACTGGGCACACGTCTCGATATGAGTACAGCATACCATCCTCAGACGGATGGGCAAAGTGAACGGACTATTCAGACCCTGGAGGATATGTTGCGTGCATGCGTTTTAGATTTCGGAAAAAGTTGGGAACCCCACTTACCCTTGGTAGAGTTTTCGTATAATAACAGCTACCACGCAAGTATTAAGGCAGCGCCGTTTGAAGCGCTGTACGGACGGAAGTGTCGATCACCACTCTGCTGGGCAGAGGTGGGTGACAGCCAAATCACTGGTCCAGAACTGGTACTCGAAACCTCGGAAAAGATTGTTCAAATCCGAAATCGCATGGCAGCAGCACGGGATCGCCAAAAGAGTTACGCCGACAAGCGCCGAAAACCTCTCGAATTTAAAGTGAACGATCGGGTGTTACTCAAAGTCTCACCTTGGAAAGGTGTAGTTCGCTTTGGTAAGCGAAACAAACTCAACCCACGGTATGTTGGTCCGTACCGGATAGCTGAGCGCATTGGTCCGGTGGCGTACCGACTGGACCTACCAACAGAACTCAGTGGCGTACACGATGTATTCCACGTATCAAATTTGAAGAAATGCCTATCTGATGAAACCCAAGTAGTCCCTTTGGAGGAACTGCAAGTTGATGAACAGTTACGGTTCATTGAGGAACCAGTCGAAGTTTTGGATTGGGAAACCAAAACACTCAAACACAGCAAAATTTCAATCGTTAAGGTTCGTTGGAACTCGAGACGTGGACCGGAGTTCACGTGGGAACGCGAGGATCAAATGATGAAAAAGTATCCTCACCTTTTTGAAGGGCTAACCAAACACCGAAAACCGCGAAACCCGGCAAACCGTCAAACATCACCGAAGGTATGAATTAAATTTCGGGACGAAATTTCTTTTTACTAGGGGATGATATGACAAACTGAAAATTTTTCTTCTTACTCTTTCAGACTCTCATCACGACTTGACTCAAATTTTCGGGACGAAAATTCTTTAACATGGGAATGATGTGACAATCGTCAATTCCAGGTTAACCTCGTTAACTCAACTCCGTTAATTCAAACTTTAAAGATCGTTGAATCTATAACGTACACTTCATTACATTTAAACTAGGGTTTAAATGACGCGTAACACTTACTACATGTGTAGTCTTTCGGGATTTGCACCGAAACGCAAACGAGTTGACGCAAACGATTGATAAATAAACGATAAACGTAAAAACAATAATTATGTGATTATTATGTGTTAGGATTATGTGCTATGTGATAAAACTATGGTCATGTTAACTTATTGGGCAAGTATGATGGAATGTTCTAGAAAAACAACACTTGGAAAGAAGAGGGACTAGAGTGTAACTTGTATTATTATAAATACATCACTAATAAACAAACCCTAACTTATTATTAACCTACAACCCTAAATCGGCTCTCTCTCCCTCTCTTGATCCACGGCTGCCGTCCACCTTCATCACACACACACACATCAATCAAGAGATTAATCCAAGAACTAGGTGCTAGGAAGGTATACTTGATCATCTCTTACCTCCTTGTTGTGTAATTTTGATGTTTAATGGGTTGTATGTAAACCCTAACTCAGCCGATTATATGTATGTATGTGATCAATATGATAGTTGTTAGTTGGATAATAGATTGATAACTAGATTGATGTTGTTGCATGATTGATTGTTGTTCTTGATTTGGATTAGATCACAAACCCTAATCTTGTATGTATGGTGTGATTGATATGCATGGATAGTAGTTATAGTGTCTAGAGGGTTATATGGATGCATGATAGTTCATAGGTTGTGATTATGTTGAGTTTTGATGTGAACAGATTCTGGACAGAATGTATATACGATGTTTAACTGACTGTAACGAAGTGTAAACGTGAAAATTGATTGAGATTGTGGGTACTGCAGTAAACTAGGTTGAGTCTAGTTTCTATGAAGTATAAATTCGTAATTTTTGGATAAGTGGAAGTATACTTTTATGATTTTACAAAAACGTGATGCAAAGCTGAGCTGTTAGACCTGCTGTTAGGTTATGTTGTAAATGTTATATCTCATGAACCACGAGACCAATTGGGTTGGTTCCACTTCTGGAAGTTGACTCACTGAGTTAGGAACCAAACCCAAGTGGTCTTGCATTTATTGGATTTTTCGTTTAACGGGAATTTCAAATAACATTCTGTTGCGCATGAATCTGACTGATATGAGTTTACTGTAGTGTTTTGATCATTATGAGCAATCTATATGGAATAAAAAGAAGATAAAACATGTTCTGGAAACCTAAGATATGTATGCTTCTGTGGTAATTTTTGGTGAATTAATTGAGACGTTATAATCGGTGAACTAGTGCAATCTTTCAAGTAGAAATTCTGTCATAACGAAACTAGCTGCTGAGTTGTATAGGAATGCATGAAATATGATAGTTTTTATATAATTGTTGTATTTTGACCAAAATACCCTTGCGGGGAATAGTTGCTAGTTGATTTCCATGAATTGACCAAATTGCCCTTATGGGGAATAATGGTTAGTTAGTCTTTGTTTGTTGACCAAAATGCCCTTACGGGAATAATTTGCTAATAAGTATGTTATTAATACGTGACACGAAAGTAATTGCTCACTCATGTATCGTATCACAATTGTACTTGTTTAAATCACACACGGTTCACAAACGAAACACGAAACATGATACGTGCATAGGTATTATGTGCCGAGTCTAGAGACTCGTTAAACGTTCCGATACTTAGAAAATCTCTTTGTTATTTTAGAACGCTAGAGAGTTTTCTACGACGCGCATCACTCGGTGATCTAATTTGGAATATTCTTCGCAAACAGTGAGTTCACTTACCCCGCTCTTTGAACTGTTTTCAAACGTTTTTCACTTGGGGGAGATAACATACTCCGATAAACGCATTTTTGAGATAAACAAATATTTAAGATTTTGTTATAAATTATATATATCACTTGTAGAGGCTAAGCGGCACGTAACCCTTGAAGTCCCACGCATCGAACCGGTTAATATTTGGAATAGCGAGTCACTGTTGAGTAGTACTACTGGGTTTGACAAACCCCACCCGACGCTAAGCTCAACTGGAGGTTGAGTGGGTGTAATTTTGGCTAACACTTACCATGGTCTGGGTTGACCTGGTGACGGGCACTTGATAAACAGTCAGCTTCGGTCTCGAACCACTTAGTAATACTTGTTGTATAGATTAGCTACCTATCGATATATAATTTGACATAACATTATCTGATAACACTTAAACGCTGTAACGTGGTTACACACTTAAACGCCGTAACGTGGTTACGCAAAACATTTAAACGCTGTAACGTGGTTACACACTTAAACGCCGTAACGTGGTTACGCAAAACATTTAAACGCTGTAACGTGGTTACACACTTAAACGCCGTAACGTGGTTACGCAAAACATTTAAACGCCGTAACGTGGTTACGCAAAACTTTTAAACGCCGTAACGTGGTTACGCAAAACACTTAACGAAAACGCTGAACTCAAACGCTAAACGATTTATCTTATATAACTTGTGAACTCACCAACCTCGTGTTGACCCCTTTTAGTATGTTATTCTCAGGTAGCCGAGGCGGGCGCGCGGTTTAGGAGCATGCATTAATTGTTAAACATCTTACTCTGCAAACTTAATTTTAACATTTACATTTGGTTTTAAGTCGTCCTGCGTGACGCAACTTTTGAATTAAGGTTTTACGCTTCCGCACTTATTTTTCATTTAAACGTTTTCTTTGGTTTGGTTATAACTAATGATTCCGATCCTGCCAGTTCACACCCTCTGACGGTAAAACTCCGTTAGTGGATTTTGAGGGTGTGACAGGTTATTGTCCCTAAAAGTAACGGGACATGGCGGATGTGTATAGACTTCAAGGATCTAAACAAGGCGTGTCCCAAAGACTGTTATCCGTTACCAGAAATAGACCTCAAGGTTGATGTCGTGGCACCATTCAAATTCAAATGCTTCTTAGATGCCTACAAGGGATATCATCAAATCCGCATGGCCGCGGGTGATGAAGATAAAACAGCTTTTCGTACCAATCAAGGCATTTTTTGCTACAAAATGATGCCTTTCGGATTAAAAAATGCGGGAGCCACATATCAACGGTTGATGGACGTAGCGTTTAAAAGTCATATTGGTCGAAATTTGGAGGTTTATATGGACGATCTTATAATCAAGAGTGTTGAGGAAAACCAAATGTTGAGGGACATCGAAGAGACATTCGAAACCCTGAGAAGTATCAATATGAAGCTGAATCCAGCTAAATGCTCGTTTGGGATGGAAGAAGGGAAGTTTTTTGGGGTAATCATTACAGATGCGGGCTTCAAAGTTAATCCGGATAAAGTCCAAGCTGTAGCCCGCATGCCCTCCCCTTCCTCCCTCAAGGAAGTTCAGACACTCAATGGTCGCTTGATTGTTCTGAATCGATTTCTGGCGAACCACGCAGCCAAATCTTATCCTTATATTTCAACATTACAGAATTGTCTCAAAAAAACACAATTCAAATGGACCGCGGAAGCGAAACAAGCTTTTTTGGAGGTTAAAAAATGTTTGATGGAACTACCCACGTTGACAGCACCATACGCAGGGGAACCTTTAACAATGTACTTGTCAGCGTCAGACATTGCTATCGGAGTTGTTCTGTCACACCCTCAATTTTCGACTAACGAGGTTTTACCGTGAGGCGCGTGACATACCAGGATCTAGCCATGTGTCATATCAAACAACCAATTTATAATGGAAAATATTTAAATATTATTGCTCATCATAAATGAGGTAAGTACATTTACAATAAAGTTTTTACATTAGCGGAAGCGTATAATTTATGAAGACACTTAAAACCCCAGAGTGCGTGTCAAGACGCCCAGACATAACATTTCATTAAAGACTCCCAGCATAATTCGATGCTTAGTGGGATTCATGCATCCTAGACTCATTCCAACTTCGCACGTGCACCTTAAACACCTGAGAAAGACATGCTAAAACGGGTCAACACAACGGTTGGTGAGTTCACAGGTTTGAGTTTAAAAACAAGTTTGTTAAACTAACCATTTAGTAAGTAACGTTGTAAACAATAAAGCATGGATAATGTATGCAATAGTAATACCGCTAGTTAATTACGCTAGCAATCATGTTACATTAGTGTAGGTTCCATTGTGACCGAGGCTGACTTGTTAGTTTGTTTGCCACCCACAGAGTCTAATATAAGACTAGTGCATATTGTGTTCCTAGTAAATGAAACGCCCGGCGACTCCCTCAACCGAGAGCCCCGAGGGGGTTTGTCAAACCCAGTAGTACTACATTTCATTACCGAGCCAATGTACAATCGTTAATGGTCCAATGTGCATGGGGGACTTCAGTATAAGTTCACAATGTACACATGAGGTATTAAAAAGTTTACAATTATCCAAAAGTTTGTATGTTGCATGCTTTCCCCCTAAGAGGAGTAAGTAAAAAGTGGGGTAGTGAAACTCACCTCGAATGCGGTTCAAATTGAAAGTCAACTACTTAAGTCAAAGTTGTTCTAGTGCCTAAATCACATAATCACTATAAGTATTTGCTAAGCGATTCCTAGAACCCTTAGTATCCAAACAATTCTCTTGTTTATTTGAAGTTTGACCAAAGTCTGACTTTTTGTTGACTTTGACCAAAGTTTGACTTTTCGTTGACTTTGACCAAAGTTTGATTTATCGTTTGACTTTTGACCAAAAGCTCCAAGTTGTTGGCCGATGACTAAAAAGTCCAAGTGTCGATGACCAAAGACTAAAAATTGAGTTTTGTTGACCGTTGACCAAAATGATGACCATTGACCAAAATATTGACCGACGACCCGTTGGTGACTTTTGACTAATAATCTAGACTTAGAATGATTACTTGATGTTCCTAGTCACAATTTAACGACAATCAGGTAATGTGCACTTAGCCACTTTTCATACAATTCTATGACTAAGTCAAACTTCTACCACTTTTTAACACTTCACAAGTAAGACTAACCACTTAGTCAAATAGTTCTAAGTTAACTCATTAAGTCAAAATCCAATTTACCACAATCAATCTATTACAAATAACAATTATTTTCACTAACCAATATGTTAATCATCTTTAAAAAGTTTTCAATCATCAAAACTGATTTTTCCAACTAACCAAATCTTGTAATTAAATTACCAAATAATTCACACATATTCTTACAAGTATTAGGTATAACATATATTTTTCTTATAATTTTACAATTCAACAAAACATACAGAATATTCATACTCTACAACAACCTAATTTCAGTCTCTATTTTAACATAGCAGTACACAAATATTTGTCAAAATTTCTATCTTTGTCCAGTTGATACAAGACCAATTGGATTAGATTCCTACTTCAATTTATAACATTCCAGAGGTGGAATCATACCCATATCTATTTTTAATATTGAGTTATGCAATTTATAACACAGCTCAGAAAATGTATCATTCAATCAGGATTGCACCCCGATTTTACTTTTTGAAAACTAGATTCAAAGTACTTAATAATAGAATCAAAAATCAATCACAAACTCAAACGTATCATCAAGTTATTCAACATACAATCTAAGACACAGAATCTGTCAACAAGCAGATTCAAACCACAAATCACAAAAATCATGATTTTTATATCTCTATGATCCTAAATCACCAAAGGACCATTTTATATGATCAAAACACATATTTTTATTGTTCATATATATTTTATTACAAAGATTTTAAGGGTTTTCATATCAATAAATAAATAAAACAATTTTAACATGTAGATTGTCAAGTTTATCGTATTTCGTTTTCTTATGATTTCATGTGCTTGGATACGTTCATCCCACAATCCCAAATCAAAGAAAAGTAAACAAAATATATAAAAACATGCTTACTTTCTTGTTTCATAAATGAAGACTCCAAAACATTGATTCAAGAATCACTAAAATCAATTGTATGTATGTCTAGGGAGGAGTTTAAAGAAAGTGTTGTTTAGAGAGAAAAATGTGATGTGTGTGTGTGTAGTGTGGATTTCGGCCAAGGAAGGAGAAAAGGAAGAGAAAAGGTTTTCAAATCAAAGGTTGTGTAATCAAAATCTTATTAAAAACATATTAACTCTCATTTACAACAATTTAACTACTATTAATCAATAATAAACTTTAGATTAAGACTTTTATTTAATAACATGTATCATGTAACATTTTTAATACAAGTTTACTTCGCATAACATAATCTAAAGTTCATGGTACATTTTAATAATTAACATGTACATGTAATATAAGATGCATGTAACAATCATTCTTGACCATTTATTACACATAACATACATATAGACATGTAGCATATGACATGTAGCATGTAACATATATTACCATAGTTCATAATGTAACATGTGACAAGTAGTGTGTAATATATATCACATTAGTTTATGGTGTAACATGTTACAAGTAGTATGTAATATATATCACACTAGGTTATATAACACGTAACATGTAGCACTTAACATTTTGCCTACCATATGTATCATAACATTTATAACAAGTTTATTATTTTAATTAATAGCACTTGTTATTGTTGTTAGGTCTCCAACGACTCAGACAAACTCCTGTGTGTGATTATGTGACATGTGACATGCGACATGGATGATAGTTTTCTGACTGAGTTAACAAAATTAACCGAGTTTAGTTAACGGGGTTAACCTACAAATGTCGGGTGTCACATCATCCCCTTTTTGAAAGAATTTTCGTCCCAAAAATTGATATGTTACTAAGTACACCAGTCGACTTTCGTCTATGTGTTTGGTCTTAGTAAATTCAGTAGACTTCATGTCTATATGTTTGCTCATTGTACATTCAGTACCTCAGTAGAATTTCATTCTATATGTTTGTTCACTGTACAAAGAACGAGCTCGTTCCAGTCACTTCAGCTTGGCTGTTCTATAAATGGGCTATCGACATAATGGGACCTTTCCCTGAAGCCCCGGGACGTGTAAAATTCCTAATAGTAGCCATCGACTACTTCACGAAGTGGGTAGAAGCCAAACCAGTTGCTTCCATAACAGCAGCAAGTGTTAAGAAATTCCTATGGGAATTCATCATATGCCGGTTTGGACTTCCACTGGAACTCGTTAGCGATAACGGAACTCAGTTCGCGGACAGTGGGCTACAAGAGTGGTTAAAAGAGTTACACATCTCTCAAATTTTCACATCTGTAGCCCACCCGCAAGCAAATGGTCAGGTTGAGAGAACCAATCGGGCCATAAAGGAAGAAATCAAAGAAAGGTTAGGGAGTAAACGGACGTGTTGGGTCGACAAATTGCCCCATGTACTATGGGCCTTCCGCACCCAAAAGAATTCCAACAATTCTGAAACCCCCTTTAGTATAACCTACGGCACAGAGGCCATGATTCCGGCTGAAATTGGAATTCCATCCGCCAGAGTTCTATTGATCGATGATAATAATCGTGAACTCCGGATGAACCTTGACCTCCTTGAGGAAAGGAGAGAATTAGCATCAATCCGCGAGCACAATTACAAACGCCAGTTTCAAAAGTATTATAACTCGCGGGGTCAAGAGATGTGAATTCGATGCGGGAGACTTTGTCTTCCACAACAATGAAGCCTCTGGGCAAGTTGGCCCCAACTTGGGAAGGATCTTATAGAATTTAGAAAGTTTTATCTAAAGGTGCCTACAAGTTAGAAAGGTTGGACGGGACTGAGATCCCTAGAACTTAGAATGGGGCCCAACTAAAGAAATGTTATATGTAGTATGTTTTTATTTTTTGGCATGCGTGCCTAATTAGATAGTCACAAACTTTGTATTTTCATTTTTTGTAATTCGGCTTATGCCTCATCAATGGAAATTTTGTTTCAGTGATTTGTGTAATATTTTATTGACATATAAAGAAGATCCTACAAACACTTATATTATGAAAAATAAAACAAAGTGTATCAGATGCGAAAAGAAACTTCATTATTTATACAAAGGAGATTACAACAAGAAGAGCTTAATTACATGATAAAATTTATCTATGGCGCGACATCATCACATCCCGCGTCCTTGTCGTCCGCATCATCAGCATTTTCTTCATCTGTTTCACCAAGGTCAAGAAGGATTTTTAATTGCTCGATGCTATCCTCCTTATCTGCAAGCTCGGATATCTGCTCCGCCAAAGAAAACTTTAAGGAATCAAAATCCTTTGTCTTCTGAATGAGGACGACAGCAGTATCTTGGCCAGCCAAAATATACTCCCAGGAAGCTTGGAAGTTGTGCCAAACTTATAGCCTTCTTGGAAGCCTAGCTGGCGGCCGGCTTGCTTAGAAGCTTTGAGGAGGACAGCAACGCAGTTCCCAATTTCATCACTTGCTCGGGCGTCAGCGATGACCTGTTGGAATAATTATTTATAAGTAACTTCAAACACTCAGATTATTTACAACAAAAGAAAGGATTTTTACCTTGGGAATTCCCTCTGCTAGCAGCCATTATTTGTCCGCCTTGACCCGGACAAGTTCCATCTTGTGGTTGGCACATTCCAAGGCCTGATTTCGGCCTTTAGCAGCAAGATAAGTCAAGCGCTTCTCCTTAGCCGCTGATTCAGCCCGCAAACTCTCTATCAGCTCAGCTTGTTCATCCAGTTGCCTCTGGAGAACAGCTTTGGCTTCCTCAACATTGGCACAAGCGATCTTCTCCGCTTCCAGCGCTTGACTGCTCTCCTGGGCATCATTGATACCTTTAAGAGCTTCTTTCTAGGTATCAGCCGCTACTGCCGCCAACTCATCCCACTTTTCATTCATCGCCAACCAGTCTCGGGTTATTTCTTGACTGGTGGAGATCGTATTCGCCATATGATAAGAATTGGAGTTCAATAACTCTTGGCGAATACGATGGCGATGACGTTTCTTCTCGGCGGGAGGAAGACTCTCCCGCAAATACTCGAAACATAGGTCCACATCGCGGAACGTTGAGTCTCGACGTAATGACCAATGTGGTTGGTGCGGGGTATGATCTTCCTCCTGAGGAGCCGGAGAAGTCTAGGGTCCAAACGTAAAGGAACTCACGCCTCCTTGATCCCTGAAATGATTAACGTTGTAAGAATGTGACATACTAACATATTCAGTATTGTCAACCTCTTTATTCTTCAGGGGAGAATCATCTGCCACAAATATCGGATCTTTGGCGGTATTAGGAGGCGGAGATGGCGGTGGCGGAAGAGGAGTCGAATCTTTCAAACCTGAAACACCTTTAGTAAGGTCATCCAGGTCCACTGAATAACATTAATAGTTGGTTAGAAATATGTTCAACTTATAACAGTTAACAAGTGGGAGAAATAGTTAACTTACCCAAAGAAGCATCTTCCACGTCAATTTGGTTCAGACGTGCCTCCAAGGCAGCAGGCTTTGCTTTCTTGGATTTCTTTTTCAGAGCAGCCTTGGTTGGGTTAGCCTTGCGCTTACCAGCCACTTTGGAGGCACCCGCACCTCCATCTTGATGAATATCTTCCGGGATGACATCATCAGGCGCAGGATGATTTCTTTCAGCAGCAGTTTCAACATCGTCTTGACCCGCTGCCTGGCGGGTGAGACCTGCAGACGAATCCACAGCGTTAGTAACATCAGTTAGAAAGTTTCCCTCGCAGAGTGACGACTCTTCGCTGGACGAAAAAAGTACAATCATTCCGCCGGAAGTAATAGCAGTCACAGGTCGGGGTTGTAGAATTCCCTCACCTTTTTGGACGCATTCCTCAACATAATCCTCACCTTTGGCGAACATCGCCTCGGAAACCATTGGTTCTGAGCGAAACGCGGTGGGAAACAGGAAGTTAGAACTGGTGCGCTCTAAAAAGGGCACATCCCTTGGATCAATTGGGCGGAGCACCATCATTCCCCCTTCCTGGTCCAATAACGTATCAAAAGCTGAACCTTCACCTACACAAATAATGATAAAAGTCATACATCTGATTAAAAGAAGCGTAAGAGTGTTATCGAACTTACTCTTGTCAGTTCTCTCATAGTAAGGCTCTAATTTGGAGAACGACCACAGGCGGCTCAACTTCGCACTCACCATCGCCCCCTCATGGATAGGGCGCATGGGAGTTGGCGTGGCGGTCAGGGTCGTGAACCATGGCTGACCCTCATGAGCAGAAGCCAGAATCACTGGCATGGCCTCTTCCGCCTTACGATGGACCATCGGGAACGGGACAACGTCTTCCCTGATCCAGAAAAATTTGGGCTTCCAGCCATGAAGGCTACGGATCCATTCCGTACCTATGCCGTTCTTCAGAACGGTAGCAAAACTGTACCATCCATCGCGGAAGGTCATTTTGTAAAACACGGCAAACATGCCGACAGATGGTTCAAAATTTCGAACTTGACCACAGAATTCGAAGTGTCGAATCCTCAACATCCCAAAAGGATGGATCTGAGATATGTGAATCCCATAAGTTGTCAAGATCGATTGGATAAATTTTGTCACCGGAATCCGGAAGTTCCCGGTCGTGAAATGGTCCACGTAAACAGCCATCTTCTTTGGCGGTGGACTTGTGGCAACAGAACCCTTCGCCGGACGTTCTGGCTCCCAGTCAGATGTCAGACCATATACATTGACAACGTCGTCAAAGTCTTTTTCCTTGAGGTTTAAAACGACGTCACGAATGGTGGGGGTACCTTTTTTCTCTCCAGCCATTTAAGTAAGATTAAAAAAGAAATCTTAGAAAGTTCAAGCCTTGAATGTGTGAGAGAAAGAGAATTCGAAAGTGATAAGAGTTGAATGGAAACCACGAGTGGCTTATTTATACTCATCGCAATTAATGCGACTGATGGAATGCCAGAAGAGAGAGAAACCGCAGACCGCCGGATGAATGCCACGTCAGGCAGGAGATTCAAGAAAGTGCAAACAAGCTGTCAAGAACACCATACACGTCTTGTCAGTTACCTCCAAGAAGTTTCTCTCTCGGCCACGTCATCACAACTATTCAACTTGCAAGAGTTTCAAATTTCAAAAATATCCTCAAAAGATATTATCACATTCACAAATATAAAACTCACAAAGAATTTCTCAAAAGATTTCTTTCCATTATATCAAAAGACGATTACAAAATTTGTAGAGAGATAATTACAAGAATTTAGAAATCTAGTCTATCTTATTCTACGGATTTAAGCTGTTGTATCTTCCGGAGCCTTAGGTGAAGTGTCCTCGGAAGAGTCATCCTCAAACTCATCACCTAGATAGCTCTTCAACTTTTGCACGCCGTCATGAGCGGAAGCAAACTCCGGAAGCATATTCTGAAGTGGGAAGACCAGGTCATCATGTTCTTTGATCCGTATAGCACGATCCTGCTTGACGTCAAGGCCATGAAGCGGATGATCCTTAAACATGCGATTACTTTGAGCATAGGTCATCCCTTCATGAAAACCTCTCACACGTCCAAGCGAGGAGGAAGCAGACATCAGATTGGAGCTATCCGTTAGCTCCGCACCTCCCTTGATGTGACGGACGATCTGTAAAATAAAAACATAAGTCTTTAGCATCAAAATGTGAGATAAGAAATGAATATTAAAGTGGGAAAGACTTACAGCATCAACTCCCCGAGTAAGGAACCACTGACGATCTCGTTCCGCGCGTTCAGCTTGCATCCGGAGCTCTTGAGATTCGGCAGTAGCTTCCTCGCGAGCTCGCAAGAGGGAGTCATAAACAGCTTGAATCTCAGCAACACTTTTGTCCTTAAGCTCAGCTTGCTCCCTCTGCAACTTCAGCTCCGCTTCAAGCTCTTGGATTCGAGTGCTTTGAAGAGTCACTTGATTTTCCAATGCTAAATTTTCTTCTTGAGCCCGGCCAACTTATCTTTTTCTTTATGGACCATAGCCCGGCAGCCTCAATAAGGGAGTTCTGCTTTTCGCAGGCCTCCTTTCATTGGCGAGCAGCGGTAGCATTCTGATCTTGCTCGCCCCTGAGGGCGATCTCTACATCCGTTTGCTTCCATTAGCAGTATTGGCCGCAACACGGTGCTCCTCGGCTTCTTTTTTCGTAGCCTCAGCGGCCCGATAAGCTTCACCCAGCTTTCCGCCCATAGAGTGCCATTCGCGTAAGATTTCCTGGCTACAAGCAAAAGAATTAGCCAAGGAAACTGAAAGATCAGTGTAGAGTTCATGGAGGGAGCGGTCACGCTGATACGCCATTTTAGCTGGTGGCGCACAATGCTTAACAAAGCTCATGCAAGTCTCGGGGTCAGAAAACCGAGACCCATTAGTAACATCCCATGGAGGGACAAACAAATCAAACTTATCTCCCAAGTTCACATCCCCATAGTAACGGGAACCTGAAGTTTCAAGGCGAACTGGGATTGAGGATGATTGTTGTGGAGGAGGAAGAAGAGGAGACTCATTAAGCCTAAAACCCTCTGCATTCACGGCATGGTTATCCTCTTGGGAACCAATAGCACTTTCAGTCTGAAAAAGATAGTCATAACGAGTATCAGTGCCAGACTGGACGTTAGGTTCCTCCAAAGTATTCTCAACCGGAGGGGTCGATGGCCTTCCTTGTGCTGTCACCTCAACCAGAGGAGACGGCGGCCGATCTTCTGTAATCCTCTCAGGAAGAGGAGATGATTGCCTCTCAGTTTGGGGAGTGGTGTAGGCAACCTCTCGGATACATCATCCCCGAAGATCAATGGATCTACAAAAAAGAAAAGCTATACTTAGTTGACATTTCAAAAAAAGTAAAAACGCAGAAAAGGAAGTACATACCTTCTACTATATCAATGCGTTCGGCAAGACTATACTATGGCTTCTTGGGACGATGAGTTTTTGTTTTTTCTTCGAAGGTCCCGCCTCAGTATCCGCAGTCTTTGCGTCCGCTTGACTTGCTTGAAAAGCCAAGAAAGCTCTCTTTTTCTCCAACTCTGCCAATAAAGATGAGACAGAGGAAAGTTCAGGGGCATCCTCATCAGAGTCCCTCTCTTCTTGAGTAGCAGAAAACTCAGAAGCATCGCCATCATCATCGCTTGATGATAGGATGGCGATCATCCCGTCAGAAGTAATGGCATTAAGCGGAGGAGGGTTTAGAACATATGCACATGTTTCAAAGGTGGCGTCCGAAATGACAGGTTCAGCCCGCACCTTCTTTGGAAAAAGAAATCGAGACTTGGTCTTCTCAAGGATGGGTTGGTCCCCCGCATCATGAGTTCTCTTATGGACACAACCCCTATCCTCAAAGAGAGCGTTAAGCATAGAACTCCGACCTGAAAAGATAGAAAATCAGTCATAAAAAGATTCAAGGAGGAGAAAAGGCAATAAAGACAACTTACGTTCATTCAGATCAACGAAAATAGGCTCCATAAATTCCGAGGGCCACAAGCGTCTCATGCCTGCCCACACTAGGGCTTCCTCAGGCAACGCCCGCATAGGCGTTGGCTCCTCAATAAGAGCGCGATACCAATCACGACCTTCGTGAGCGGCCGTGATAACGTCCGGAAGAGCGCTATTAACCGGACGACAGACCATGGCAACAGGTACCACGTCCTCGGAGACCCAGAAAAACTTATTACGCCAGTTGGCTGACCCCTTCTCGACTTCATAGCCAAGACTCCTATCGGAAAAGCCTTAACATGTAAACCAACCGTCACGGTTGGCAAGACGGTAAAAAACCGGAAATCGGTCAACATGTGGTACCATGTCACGTGCTATACATACAAATTCGTAGTGACGAATTCGCATTACAGCACGCAGGTGCAGTTGGGTTAGATGAATCCCATAGGCAGTTAGCACCTTCATGAAAAATTTCGTTATGGGAAGACGGAAATTCCTATAAACAAAATAGTCAGAGTAGACAACCATTTTTCCAGGCGGTGGCAGACTGACTACAGAACCCGGAGAAGGAAATTCCGGCTCCCACTCCGGTGGAATGCCATAAGTCTCCAGCAGTTTCTCGTACTCAAAATAATCCCATGAGACTTCTATCTCATCAACCTTGGTCTGAACGTTCGACATTATAATAAGCTTTGGTGAAGATTTACGAAAATATCAGTATTGTATGAGAGAGAAAGCAAGAAGATAATCAAGAAATATAGATGATAAAACTTCGACTAAAAGATATCTCTTCCTATTTATACCCATCGCAATCAATGCGATGGGATATGAACAGTGGAGAGAGAAACTCATCGCCTAATCAGCAACCGCCACGTCACGCGGGAAATTCGAAAAAGAGAAAAAGTTGCACGGTCGGGTACAGTGACAGCCTTTATAAACGTTCTGATATGGTTTAAAAGATACATGTTATTATATAAATATTCCCTACAATTTTGTGTTGTTTGGAGTTAATTTTTTATTTAATTTACACAAGTTTCTGTTTAAATGTTTCATGTGACAATGAACTTGGTTATTCTTAATTTTTTTTTTAAAGTTATATAATATACTATTATTTTTAATGATAGTTCAAAATTTTAAATTAATAATAATATGACTAGTAAACAAGTGTTTGTGTCCACAACAACTTTAATTGAAAAAGTTTAACTTATGGCTCAATTATTTTGTTTGTGAAGGAAATATGTAGAAGTCCCGTGAAGTTGAGCTCGAAACAAACCACCAATCACTTATTAAAATAAATTGTTATATGGGCCAAAGTCAAAAGCATAATGAAAAATAATCAATCTGGCTCTCAATCAATTCTACTTGAGCCGTGGTTGAGATAAAAAAACAAACCCTATAGCATTATTATATATAATATAGAAGAGATTGAGATAACAGGGGAGGTGTGCGGCTGTTGTTGAAGGATCACAAAAAAAATCAAAAAGATGATCTTTGATTTGTGGAATGCAAGTCAGACAAAACAAAGATATATAATAATATAGAAAGAGGGAGGATTGATTACTTCTTTCGGCTGCTGTGGGATTTCACGTGAAAAGTCAGAAACATATACTGGTGAGGTTTTTTTTTTTATTGATGTGCAAATAAGTCAACATGAGTTAGGCAAGATTGTCAAGTATTATTTTAAGCATATTAACATATTTCTCTAGTATTATTTTTCTTTATATGAACCGTGAACTTCATATTTTTATTTTTTGTTTCATACTTGTTATGAGTAGCTAAATAGTTTTATACTACCTAGGTTTTGGTTAAGTGCTAATTAGTTTAATGGTTTTATGAACTATTATTTGATGTTGGTTGATTTAGTATTATGGTAAAAGTTTTTAATTGGTTTGGTCATAATATTGTTGAGTAATTAAATCTAGTTTCTTACTTTAATATTTATTCCACTTGTGTTTAATAATTTTTTGTGATTGTTAGGCACATGATTAGGTTGTCTACTTTGTGTTTTCAACTTGTTTGCGGTTTATGGTCGAAAAAATCGTAGGAATAAGTATTGAAAGTGGTTTAGATTTTATTGTTCTTTCACTAGAGAGGCCATGAGGTAATTTAGTGTGTGTCATCTTTGTCTTTTGCGGGTTTGGGTAATAATTGCACGGGAGTGGGTTATCCTAGGTCCCTTAGATTATTGTGATACAAGTTAAAAATACTCCCTTTATATTAATATATATTGTATCCAAAGAGACCGGGAGATGACTTGGGTTGTGGGGTACCATAGTATTATTAGGTAAGGTGAGACTGGGAGGTGATCCAAACCTTTAACAATTAAGCTTCACATGTCATTAGAGTTCTAGGGTGTCGTTGGTGAGGCCGGGAGGCGATCTAGAGTATTTTAGTGGTCTTTAGTGTCATGTTTTTTTAAGATATTGTTTTTCAACCAAGTCAAGTTCGTTAGCTATTAAGTTTAACTAGTAGGATTCCATTACCTAGGTAGTCGTTTCTCGCATATTAGTAAAACCCAATTTTTATAAAGTTTTATTTTTAGTTTAAATTTTAATTAGTTAAGTTTTATTAGTTTAATTAATATAAAAAAAATTCTAATAAATGAAAAGAAAGTTTAATATAAGTTGGTTGTGGCTCAATGGTAGAACACTCACTTTACAAGTGAGAGGTAGGGGGGGTCAAACCTCACTACCACCAACTTATAGGGGAGATATGAGGGATGACCCTGGCTTGCCAGGGTTCGAGTCCTGATCTCACCCGGTTTTACTGGCTCATCGCTTTCATGCCGTTTGGCGGGCGTAGGGGTCGGGTTTATCCGGTGAATCCCTCAACAAGTGGACCGCTAGGGGCTCCATCCGTCCGGAGTAGTGGCCGGCTCGGGCTACCTTTAGCCAATGGGGGCCACGTACGGGGTACCCGGCGTTACTTAGTTGGCCGTTCAAAAAAAAGTAATCTTTTAGGTTTAATAATTAGAGTTTACCCATAGTGTCCTAGGTTCGATATCCGTTCTTACTTGCTAACTACATTGCGACCGATACACTTGCCGATTGTGTGTTTTTTTAGGTGAATTCGGTAAAACTTGGTATTTAATATTATATACGTTTTTCACACATCACGTTCCATCATCTGTTCACGCGCCTGCGAGTGGTCAACTTGTTCTTTTTTCATGATTATCTATACCAACCGAAGATATTTTCTACCTAACTTCAAAAATTCAAAAACCCCCAACATACATTAAGTCCAGAATTTCACCCATATAAAGACTTCACATGGAAGAAACACTGGACTGAGGGGACTTATAGAGGTAGGGTACCAAAAAGACCCAAATACCCTTAAGTACCACCCGCGGGTCACAGAGGAGCTTCTCATATGCCACCCGCGGGACATATGGATCACCCACATATCACGGTAGAGGAAGAACGTCCTCATACCACGCGCGGAAGCATCCTGGCATCCTCAGAAGTCATCCGCAGGATAGGACATATGTCCGCCAAAATGATCGGAAGGTAATGCCAACGGGACAGCTGTCACCAATTAACTACTTTCCAGAAGAATGCTCAAGATTGTTACTTGAAGAATACGTGAATCGTTTACCAATGAACAAAGGACACCTGGCCAGGTTGTTATAACCGTGCACATGGCCAGGGTGCAATCCGTCCTATCATAAGGTAACGCGTGTCCAAGTTGTTATACCCATTCACATGGGACGTATAGCTCAACCTATCACAGAAGAACACGCGTCCAGGTAGTTATCAAGGCCTTCTAGAAGAAGACAGCTGGCCCAATCATCTTCCTGATCCTTCGGCTATAAATACCTCTTCAAACCGTATGAGGTATTCATTCACTCATAGTCATTCTAATTCACTTATACTCTGATTATACTTAGTCTGCTTAGCTTTCAGTACTTTCCCCTTTACGAATGTTACTGATTCTCACGTCGGAGAGTGGTTACAGGAAGACCCCCCCCCCCCCTATTGTCCTTCTTGTAACGAGATTCACGGTGTCTGTTTTGCAGGTTCCGGTCATTGAACTTAGGGAAGTTATGCTCATATTGTGTTAATAATTATCGTACTTTACCCTGTGGATTCATTGGATCCAGGACCCATACTTGGGGATTGGATCTGTGTTTCTTCATCTACCCTTATTCTTTCTCAACAGTTTATGAAGTTAAACTACCAGCTTTAACAATGACAACTTATGTCCACAAGTAGTACGATTTAGAAAACAAAATAAAAGTCGGCGCAACACGCTGAGTAAATATCTAGTTAAGAATTATTTACGAAGATGTTAAGATGTTTTTTTAATGTTCAATAACCTGTAATATAAAAACATACTTGAAGCACCACTTTTTAACTAAAAACCCCTGTTAATGTCAAAACATTACAGATCTTTTTAATTTTTAATTTTTTTTAATATAATATGTTTAATTTATATATAACACAAACCGAGCTACATCTGGATAATGGGTAAGCGAGCAACAAGCTGCGCCGCAATCCCCTTTTGAATCGCAAAGCCTATTATACTAAATATAAATCCTTGGTTCCTCGGTCTCTACGAGTCACTGTGGACCACCTTCTGCACCAGCTCCTAGAAGCGAACCGCCTGGGGAGCTAGGGATCCAAAAGTATCGAAGGCAAATGGAATGAACACGTGCTGATTCTCCAAACACGCTGCCTCATGCTTAGCAACCTTCCTATATTCCGCTCTCAAAACCGCCTGTATCGGTACGAAGCCACTGTCTCTCAGCCCCACCAACGGGGACACCCCAGTGAGGTCAACACACGCATGCTCACCCCCTGCCCAGCCAAACACAAGAACATCCGTAGGACGCAGGGTAGATCTTCCCTCTCCCAGATCAGTCAAAAAGTTAACAGGCGCCTCTTTCTTGGCAGAGATCCCAGCACGCTTAAGCACATCCCATAAGACATCTCTAATCCAGTCATGAAGATACTTGAATCCTGGCAATTCCTTACAGTGGAGGGCATGCTCACCAAATCTATCTAAACAAGCTTTTTTTACAAATGGGGCATGATTCATATGGAGGGAAAAGAGGAATCATAAGCCGGTATTTTAGGATGGCTTTGTATTCAACTGCCGACATCTGTTGCCCAAGACCTTCAATGGGCACAACAGTCAAAAAATCTTGGGCATGATCCCCCTTGAGACAAGCTAAAACTGCCTTTTGTCTCGGGGTCATATCGAATCGCTCCTCCAAATCACGTACGTGTTTACCAGAAAGAACACTCACCAAGGTTTGTTGAGGTTTCTGGGGGCGGTCTCCTTATCAGTAAAACCGCCTAGATCAAGGTTTGTTGAGGTTTCTTAGGGCGGTCTCCTTATCACTAAAAACTATTTAAAACCAACGAAATAAACTATTTAAATATATTAAATACACCTGAACATCAAATCCCCACACGTACCATTTATTTGCCCTCAAGTAAAATCTTATTCACACATCTACCTCTATCATAGGTATATCAATTACCATCATTAATACAAGTAAGGTCTAAAATCATACCTAATTCCCAAGACTAACACTTTCAAGATTGATAACCCACCAGATAATTTAGTAACACCTTTAAAACTATGGAAGCACCCAAATAAGTGTACTTTATTTCCGGTTAAGGAACACATGTTAACACCCCTCATAATATAATATCTATCCTCTCGGCTTAATATCTGGAACAACAAAAAGTGTGCTAGTATCTCTCTCCCCTCTATACCAAGTATGAACACAAAGTAATAAGCTTGCAAACAGTCATATCTCCACCCATGAACCATTGGTTGCATAAAGAATAGGACTCAAGGTTTTGCTATGGCTTAGGTATGGGTGTGGAATATGATTTATTTAGTGACTTACGGTGGATGAAATGCAATTTATCTAAATTAAACAAACAATCAAAACTAATGAACTAACTGCTATTTCCATAAAATACTGACTCTTTTTGAGTTTTTCTGATCTTTTAACTTCTTTTTTTTCATTTTTTTTCTTGTTTTTTCCTTTCTTTCTCTTTTTTTGAACATGCAATATGATACATAGCAAATACAAGATAACTAAGACATATGTACGTTGTGTAATATGTTCTTCAAACTGACTATAAATTATTCTAATGTACTGGATTTCATCATACAAGGTAAAAATAAAGGCTTAGGCTAACATGGCTTATAATGTATGGTTCAAATAAACGAAAGGGAAAGTGGCACAAGATGGGCTCCTAAGGGATACTATAGGGTGAGGAGTTTTATTTGAGTAACGGCCAATATATGTGGGTTTCTACTGTCCTAATTCTTCATACTAGTGATGGTATTAAGATCTCGACATGCATCCGATAAACAAGTTCTAGATATCATGAACATACTGTTACACTCAAATCACTCATATGACATGTGTGTGTATGTACCTATCCTCTTAACTCGTTATCCCCGTTTAAACGATCTCATTTTAATTCTCTCTTTCGAAAAATATTTGATGAAAAAACTTTAGACAATCTCAAAATAGACCATGACCAAAGACCTATAACTTATGCCTTAATAAGAGTAGTTAACAATTAACAATTTTGATTTTTGTGCACCCTCGAGCTACCTAAAAAGCAACAAAAAAATTTAATTTTTCTCTTATCCCCAAACTTGAGGTTGACATTGTCCTCAATGATAAAGATTTGAGTTTTTGAAAGAACATTTAGGAAGGCGGGGTTATAATTTAATGTTTAACAATTTAATACCGGGAATGCAATGGTCACAACAAAACTTTTCAACAAAGCAATGAGTTAGCGAGAATGACAAAACAAAATATGAAAATGAGAGCACCTAATTTGAGCAACTTCAGTTTGTCATAGGCTTGGGATGACTCGTCTTCTTCAAAGACTCAACTATAATCTTCAAGATTTTTAACACATGTAGAAGTATGCAAGGCTAAAATCATTAAATCCATAATTAAATTTTTTTAACGAGTTAAATCTATGGACAAACATCTATTACAACAAATAAAATTAAAAAGGAAATTAAAAAATGTATTTTAGACAGAACGTCGACCCAGCAGGGTCACATCTTCACACGTGTGGATCAAAATTACTTCACTTTTACCTTTTTTTTTTGTCAGAACGCAGACACGGGCTGGTCAAATTCCCACGCAGCCGAGTCAACTTTTTTTAGGAGTATATTAAAAAAGAATAAATATTTGTAAAAACACTTTGCTAAAATTAAAATCCTAAAATATATTAAAAATCTTTTTCTTTTTTAAAGTCGGGTTTGGTTAGCCAAACAAACGCTCTTCTCCACCTTTGAACCGGACATTGTCCTTAATGTTCAATAGAATTAACCATCATTCAATCCACGTTCACCAACATAAACTTTTCTTTTTTAAATAAGTTATACATGTGTAAAGTAATTAAGAAAACTAAAAATAATTAAATAAAAATTCTACAAAATACAAAATACAACCAGACGGTTTGTTATCCACCCGGTATTACCTGCCCGTGATTAACCCATTTCATAAACCAATGAAGCTTCAAGTGTAACAACTCAGATTTTCCAATTTATATTACCCGACCCGTATTTATTTTCTGGAAATTTACCCAAGAAAATGTCGCGTTATTAGAAATAATATTATTATATTAACATTTGTTTATTATATTTATTTAATATATATAAAACTGCTTTGAAACATATACATTTTTAACCCTAACTAAGCTTTAACCCATTTATGTCTCCACCTTCATAGTAGAGGGGTTTGTCTGCAAAATCAGTCAAGTTATTATATCATTAACCCAATTACCCGTATCCATGTATCAATATCCGTATTCAAAGACCCGTTTAATTTCTTGTAGCAAAATACTTTACATAAAGTAGGAATTTAGTTGGGAGTCATGATCCTCTTGCCTTAATAACCCATGCCGACACTCGTAATTAACAAACGAAATCAATTTTGATCCGTATTATCTTATAAACGAGACGTCCTAATTCGTTGTGGGATTATACCTATAACGAGCATTATATTCCAATTAACTGAGCCTGAACCCTCCTTATACCAGCGCTAGCCAAACCCCATAACCAATTATATTTTCTCTACTGTTAGATGTGTGGTTTGTGTTAAGGTTGTGTGGCTTGGGGGTGGGTTCGAGCCACCCCAACCTGATTTTTAAGTATTCTTTGTTGGTAACAATTATGTTAATAATTTATATTAACATGTTTGATTATTTAAACTATATTACAAATATTATATATATTATAGAATATAATAATTAATCTATATCTTACTAAAACTGACACTTTTAGCTAATCGTTTTCCAAACTTG
Source organism: Bidens hawaiensis (assembly GCF_021521415.1). Taxonomy (NCBI): domain Eukaryota; kingdom Viridiplantae; phylum Streptophyta; class Magnoliopsida; order Asterales; family Asteraceae; genus Bidens; species Bidens hawaiensis. The sequence goes on from NW_027495237.1 coordinate 153,120, forward strand.
ATAAAATCATATATATATATTGGGATAATGTGAGAACTATTTTGAAATTGAAAACTTTTGATAACCATTCTCACCCACTAATCATAACCTTTCAATTTTTGTATGGATTTAAACTATACTCTCCAAGTGAACATTATATTGAAACATAACTATTTTTAATTGGTCACCAGATCCTCACTTTTCATAACTCGTAGGCCTGACAACAAAACCAAGGAAAAAGTATGTTCAGGTAGCACAAAAAAAATTGTTTGTTAGTTTTAGTATATATTGAAATGTGCAAGCTTCGATCTGTATTATTAGTGATAGTTTTGCAAATTGATTGATTCCATTCTTTACATAAGTCATTTAATAACTTGTAGTATTGTAATGTTAGATAAGCTCAGATTTGCAAAACATAAGGATATTAACAATGAAACATTTGTTTTGCACTAATATCTTTATGTAAGTACAACTTATTATATTGTGTCTTCTCATTTACACGTGCTATGACATTCATCTTTTGTTAGCTTGCTCACACCGGATGTTAAGTGAGTATTTAGTCATGTTAGTTATTCAAAAGAATTTTAATGTTTACTTCTACCGAATGCTTTTACATGGTTGCTCATCAAGGTCACACAAGAACTATTGTTAATGAGTTTTAGGTTTGCTTCTACAAACAATGTACATTTGTATATATTGATATATTCTATACTTAGATTCATTTATTTGTTATTGCAGGTTACTCTTGATTTGTCTTATCTTACTGTTACTTGTGTGTGTATCGGATTCGCACACATAGGAGATGTTTGTCATCAAGTGTTTTGTGTGGTTAGACAACAATATACGAAAGATTCATGTAAAGTATATTCATCCGCAATGGCATAGAGATGATCTTCCAAGCATCATTCATAGTATGGCTAATAGACATTATACGAAACAAAGGTTGTGAAAAAAGTAAACGTTTAATTTGTCTACATGAGAAGGCAAAAAAGAAGTGAAGTATATGTTTTAAATAGAAGTATTATTTTCTGCATTTGAATGGTAGTGTATACCAATGTGTATAACATATAGATTATGCATATATGTATATTTTTTTAGATTATGCATATATGTATATTGTGCTGAATTATTTCAATAAATATATCCATATATGTATAATCATATTATACATATATGTATAATCATAATTAGAAGACAAAGCTTGCCCAACATAGTTGTTTAAATCATTTATGGTAAAACAATAACTAATACATGTGACTAAAATGTTTTCACGCTTATTATACATATATGTATAAGCATTTATACATATACATATTTGAATTATTTCTAGTAAAAGTATCAACGTTATCATGGAATTTTCTTTTTAAACCTTGAATTTCTTACACAATTCACTTGACCTTTCAATGAGTTCCTTATAAAAGAAATGATAAAACATTTTATTATTAAACATATTTCAATAATAAATTAATATTTTATTTTAAACTTTGAACATTACCTTCAAACTTTTACCATAATTATACATATATGTATAATCATAATCAGAAGACAAAGCTTGCCCAACGTAGTTGTTTAAATCATTTATGGTAAAACTATACATGTGACTAAAATGTTCACACTTATTACACATATATGTATAACCATTTATATATATATGTATTTGAGTCATTTCTAGTAAAAGTACCATCCTTGTCATGGAATTTTCTTTATCTTGAATTTCTTACACAATTCACTTAACCTTTTAATGAGTTCCTTATAAAAGAAATGATAAAATATTTTATTATTAAACATATTTCAATAATAAATGAATATTTTATTTTAAACTTTGAACATTACCTTCAAACTTTTACCATCACCAAGTAGAACATACAAAAACTAAATAACACAAAACAATTTATTACATGTATATACATAGATGAACGTACACCGACTATACACATATGCACTGTCTCAAATAAAACATGTAACCAAAAGGTTTTTACAAAAAAACTACACATATATGTATACCCATATTGTACATATATGTACAATCACAATCTTTAGCCTTTCTTTCATTTCCGGGGATCTTGTCTTCCATGTTAGTTTTCGCTTCAAATTTCCAAATCCTATACACATACCATTTCAACTAGTTAATATTATACTAGATATGTACATATATGTATAATCATGTATATACATATGTTAAAAACAATAAAAGCATTAAACAAATATGTAATGCTTTCACTACCTTCATATTTCTTTCTTAGTGCTTTTGTTTTCTCAACCTTGCTTTTGTTAACAATTTTTTCTTTTTCTTTATCCTCTTCAAGATTTTTTTTTTATTTTCTTTCCTTTTCTATCAAATTTTTAATTCTTTACTGTTATTTCTTCATCAGATTTGACATTTCCATCATTTTCATGGACACTTGGTTCTACATTTCAGCAGCAATATAGATAAACAATATCAAATATACATATATGTATAATGTATCAACAACTAAAGTACACACATGAAACAAAATACAGAGTATACATAATTTAATGCTACTTGAGTATATATATATCTAAAAACAATTTACTATTAAACCGCACCTTGAGGTTTCTCATGTTTGTCCAGTATTTCTATATTTTCATCCTTTTCGTTTGCATTGGGTCATGCCTTTTCAGCTGTAATGTAGATGGACAATATACAACTATAAGGTATAACATATCTACAAATAAGAAAATGTACATATATGTATAATAAAAAAGTATAACACAAGTTTGAATACTTTGAATACCTCTAAATACATATATGTAATATTCTCTTGTAAACAATTATCTTATTCAATAGTCAGTTGTATAATGACTTTTTAAAAAACAAATATATTGATAAACTAACCGTATTATACCATTTTAATAACAAAAGGAAACAATGTATGCATATGTAATATAGTTGTTTATAATTACCCTTTATCGTTAAACATACAAGTAGCACTTATAAGATCTACACGTAACCTAACACTAACATATTTTACACATATGTACAAAGATAACTATCACTCCCTGTACACATTTGTAATAACATAGACAAGCTACAACTACCAAGCACAACATCATTATACACATACTCAAAAACAGTTTTTAATTATATTTTATAACTGCTACTTGTTATGCGTGCGAGTACCACATACACGATCTAAAGGTAACCTAACACTAATATATTATACACATGTACAAAGATAACTGTTATACGTATATCATTCTGATTATACATATATGTATATTATTAAGTTATACATATATGTACATTATATCACGCTTGACCTTTTCACATGTACCCTCAGCAACAGTCAAACAAACGCATATCCAAAAAATAACAAATACGATACGATAGATTAGATGTGTTTTGTTTGTTATTTATTGAGCATACAAACTCATACGAATTATACATATACGTATATTTAGTAAACTATACATAAATTATAACCAAGCTGATAAGAATCCCAACATGATACAACTAATTCAAGCTCAATTAATAAAAATACTAGTATCTAGGGGTGCACAAAAAAACCAGTTCCGGTTCGGGACCATACCTGCGGGTACAGACCGGGCTTTGGGTTTCTCCCCGGAACTGTACCCGAACCAGAACCGGCCAAGAACGGGTGGACCAGTACCCGGTCAAAACCCGACACAACCTTACCCGAAACCTGGTAAATCGGGTCAAATACCCGACAATACCCGAAACCGGTTCCTATCCAGTTCCGGTCCCTGAAAATACCCGATTTGTGCACCTATACGGGTATCTAACTATCGATATAATTTTAATTTGATTAAATCTAAATATATTACTTACCTGCAACAAATTTTAACAATAACTAAAAAATCCAATACCGATTCATGTGCAATGTTCCTCAGTACAACTCCCGATTAGCCAATCTTGTCATGGAATCAAGTGTTATCGCATCCAATCGTCTAGAATGAAACCCTAGAAAAAATGTTTGAATCAAACCTTTCGAACAATGAATGTGAGAGGAAAATGCGTGATGTAATTGATGTTGTTGCGTGATCTTCAAATCGCATGGAATTAAAACCTAGAGAAACTGAATCAAGAGGTTTTTGTTCTTGAATTGTTGATGGAGAAAACTGAACGAGTGTTTTGGGTTTCAAAAATTAGGAACACTAATTACTTTTCTACCCTTTTGTTATTTACACAATTGTCATTTATATAAAACCCGTTAAACCTAAAGTTAGTGGCTAGCAATAGTTATTATGGTTCTCAATTTCTAAGTGGTTCTTTACCCATATATAAATATTATGATCATGTGACAACTATTTTGAAATTAAAAACTTTGAGAACCATTTTAGACCAAAAAACACTCTTTTAAAAAAATAAAAAAACATTATAAAACAAAAAAAAACTCGAAAATAAAAAAAGTAAAAAAACCAAATTTACTTTTTCATCCCGGTTTTATAAAAAAATTGAAAAAAAATATCGGTTTAACAAAATTATATACATGTGTATAATACTTATTTTTTAAATTTTTTAAAAGGTATATGATAATTTACATATGTGTATATTACGTAACTAGAGATTAAATAAAATTATACACATGTGTATAATACGAAGTTTTTTTTATTTTTTTTTATTTTCTTTTAACTTTTTATAAAACCGGAATGAAATATAAGAAATTTTGTTTTTTTACTTTTTAAAAATTTTTGTTTTTTTTTTGTTTTATGTTTTTTTAAATATTTTTTAGAGGTTTTTTTAGTGGTTCAAAATGTTTCTCAAAGTTCTATATTTTCAAATGGTTCTCTTAGAATCCTTACCCTATATATATATATATATATATATATATATATATATAGGTTGGTATCATTTAAGAACTCTAAAAAAATTAATAACTCTTAGGAACTCTACCAAACAAAATTTTTTTAATTTTTTTCACATATTAACATTATTTAAGAGTAGTTCTATCATATTTTTATAAAAAAAAACTTTTATTACATATATTAATTACAAGTTTACATATGTGTAAAATTTATGTACCAACAAATTTACATGTGTAAAACAAAACATTGATACGTATACAAACTAATTTTCAAAATTGTAATCGTAATTATAGATATAAAAAATGATAAAACTACACTTAAATAACATTAACATACAAAAAAAAGTATAAAAAAACGTTAGGTTTCAGGGGTTCCTTCAAGTTCTTAAATAATTTAACAGTTCTGTAATGACACTCATCCTATATATATATATATATGTATATATATATATATATAAATTGGTTCAAATGAAAAGAAATTGTTTCCTAGGAATGGTAAGAACCAATAGAATTTTGACATTTGACATTAAAACCTATGTGGAAAGAACAATTGTAGGAAACTATGTCGGTTATAATAGTGAAATAGTAATTGTATGAAACTATTACAGTTTTTTGTAATTTTAATTCTCAACAATTGATTGATATGATCCAATAACTATGATTTATTCCTAGTCTTTCTAGGAAACTACTTGTTTTTAGGATAACTCTCCCCTATATATATCTATATCTATATCTATCTATATATATATATATATACTAGTAGGTGCCCGCGCGATGCGGCGAAAAACATTTCAACGTGACACTCATTTATGTTAGTTTATTAATCCTATCATGATATATCGTATGCTACTTATAGTGAGAATTTCAGGCACATTGCAATAGGCATTCGATTGGTATTTGTATTGTACGTTATATCCTTTTAACTCATTTAATTTTTAAATTATTTATACAAAGTAAATGTGAAAGACGAACTTGTAAGTCTAAACTCTTTCTTAATGGTTCATAAACAACAAGCATACATTTTGTGGTAATGCCATCTATTATTTTCGCATGAGATGAGTGTCTAATTCTTTTTTCTTTTTTAAGAAAAAGCAAAATAAAAAATAGTAAGACGTAACACTTATGTAGCAATTGGATCAACTCAGGTACCATTTAGTGGTAATGCCATCTATTGTTTTCGCACAAATTGTCAGTGTTACTGTTAATATACATAAATATGTTTCCTTTAACAAAATACAGATCCCATGTCTTGCGAGCATCAACACCTCTGGTTGACCGATCGACTGAGTTGACTTTTCCCAAACATTTTCACAACGCCTACCGCTACTGACCTGTGGAACCAATGTATATGCTTCAAAATTAAATGCAGGAAAATAAACATTTTAAAATAACCAAAAAACACATACTTCATAATAAAGAATAAATAAAAGTACCAAGCTGCAATAACATTATTAAGAATGACGAAATCTGAGCTAGACTTTCAATGAGAAGAGATGAGTCCAGATGATAGGATCAATTTTCTTCCCACGGATATAGCCTCAACCACAGTCATCTAAAAGCAATCAGCAAAGATATATAATGAAAGGGATACCAATAAAAGTGATAGTATAATAAAAGAAATCACATGGACTAACCATGTTTAATGTCACTGTTCCAGTTTTATCACTGTAAATAGTAGTAGCAGAATGCATTTTTTCACAAGCAGAAAGTCTTCTAACCTGGTTTTAAAATATTATCAACAATAAGCATAACCTTAAAAAATATATATTATACATGAGACGTTCAGAAAATTTTTGAAAAACAAAGAAAATGATAAACTTACCAGTGCCTTGTCTGCCACCATTTACACATTAAGTATGCAAGACTGCGATATGATTAAAAGTACATAACTAAGTTATGCCTTATCTGATTTAAAATTAACAAAAAATAACATGACTGATAATATAACATAAAAACAAAAGTATATAAGAATTCAAGCTACATAAGGAGGGTGTAAACAGAACAAGCCGTGCGCGAGCTACTCGAGATCGGCTTGCTAAAACCCCCATTCAAACTGAACTTAAATGAGCTCGAGCTAAGCTCGTTTAATAAACAAGCCCAAGCTTCATATATCGAACTCGAGCTTGCTCGCAAGCCTAGATGATTTATACAGTTTTATTAAATTATTAAATATATACTTACATAGAAATAATCATTATGCACAAAATTATGAATCTTGGTTATTTCAACAGATCATCTATACAAACATTCCTTTTCAAATATTTGATTTATTGAATCGAATTACTCAAACCGTCTATACAGGCATTTTGTTTCAAATATTGACTGTTTGGTCAAATAAAAATCCCCTAAAATGGTTTGACTTGTGGACTATTTATAAACACCAAAAAATGATATATGTGATGTTTAGTTTACTGTTTGAAACTTGGACCCGGACATGTAAACCAAAAAGGTCGTTTAAGATTTATCATTCAATTTTTTTTATTTTAGGAATATAATGCTATATGTATTATATTGTAATATTGTATTAATTAAATTTGTCTAAAGCCAGTAAACCAAACTGTCAAACCCTAAAACCGAACACATGATTCATTCATTCATGCAAGAATGATTCATTCATAAAATAAAACAACGAAAATGGGGAATACCATGTGGTAGACACGTGGCGGCTTAAGTGCATTTGAAGAGTCCATGCCCATAACAAAATAATTGAAGAAAACTTGTGAAACTACATGAATAATGTCCATCCCACCACTGCCTCCAATCACCCCTGCTAATTGTTTAACCTGTAAAACTAACATTTTCAAAGTCTATTCATGCATGTTGACTTCGAGAAGTAAATTTTGACGTAATATATTATTTGACTTTCTTTACATCAAATCTTGGTAATTTTTTAATCTTTAGAAACTCAAATCTTGGCATTGAGTCACCACAGTCTAAGCTAGAGAAATCTTTGTAAAGCCATATTTTATATGCATTCTAAATTTCATAAAGCCATATTTAAACCCTTTCAGAACATTACATCAGGTTTACTACATCCATAAAAATTAAAATTACTAATAAGAGTTGACTTTTTACCTTAAGAAAGATAACTAGTGTCATGGAGGACAACAATTTGTGGTTCGTTCTAACAAAACTTGCAGAAGGAGAGAAACTATCTGAAGATACTCTATCGTCTATAAGTGCCCTGCATCTATAAAGACAACAATAACACATGTGAGTAACATGCATTTAACACAAATGTGTTTAACTCACAGGCAAATTAAAGAATAAATTACATTTAAAGCAAAAAAAAAAGGAGGAGGAAGAAGCCTATTTTTACTACCTATACTCCTAAATCCTAATACATCCATAATGTTTGTAAACACCTTATACAGAGAAAGATATGCATTTTAATAAGCAAACATGACATAAATAATATTAATTTGTCATGGTAAAGGAAAATGCACATACCAATAGTTGATGACCAATGGCAGGCTAGTAAGAATTAAGAATTTCCAGCTCTTGAGAAACTTTCACTAATCATGGTAAAAGAAGTTGTCAGACTTTCCCATAAATTACTTTTCTTAAGAATTATCTTCGAATGGTCAAATGGGTAACCCAAATGGCCGAGTATTACCCGAAAAACATGAAGCTCGAACATTTTCCGGGAATGAAACTGTTTTGAGAAAAAATTCCAACAATTGCACATCGTCTAAAAACATGATTGTTCTTTGATTTGCATCAATAAGATACCTGGATGGATAACAAGTAAGCATTTTTTTGTATAACATATTCAAAACATAAGATCAACATTAATATTAACAAACCTTAAAGTGTCTAAACACTGTGATGTGGGCCTGTGGCCTTCAATTTTTAGCAACATCATCCCTTTTAGCTCCAGCCGCACCAAGAAATGTATCTGCCATTCCTCCAAAGGTGTGAAGTACAAGAGCCCAAGTCGATGACGTCATCTGGAACACCCGAAGTACAAAAGGCCAAAACAAAATCAGTTTTATAGAATTGACATTTAAGAACACAAAATAGCATTATTAACATTTAAATATTTAGAACAAACCATATCAGTCACAGATTTCACGTTCAAGAACATCCGATAGGTTTTCGATCTAATTTTTAAGAACAAAAAGTTAAGTTTCTCTGAACTTACCAGTACAACCGCCCAAAGTCACTCGCCATAGCCGCAACTGACACTTAAAATCATCCATCGAGTGCCGTCGTCGTCAAATTAAGGTCATCTGAACTTGCAGATCTCACATCTGGGAACTACTTACTATCAAACAAAAAATATAGCAACAATAAATAAATAAGGTGCATCGACGTTACAACAACATGAAGAAACAACCTACTCATGTAAACAAAAAACATGAAATTAGAAACCATAAAACTAAATCGGTAAAAATGTAACGCAGTAACACAAAGATCCTGTGAAGCTAGATTAAAGACTGTTCAAGTATTCAAGTGTGGCATGATAAAATAATCTCTGAAACACAAGTCCCTAATTTCAAATTATTAACACATTATAGATGATGGTGGGTCTACGAATCCAAAAAACCCAAATAAAAGCATTAAAATTAAACATTAATTTAATAATGTTAAGTCTACATAAAAGAATGAGAGTAAACAAGCAAAGAAAACGCAAACTAAACCCTAATTAAAAATTTTAAGCGGCAGAGATGAGGGAATAAACCACGAATCGACAGGAAAAACTTTGCAAAGAGAATATTAGCCCAAAATCAAACCTCAAAACGATATAGATCGCCTCTGGTAAACATTGCTGCGGCGGTGTTGGAAGACTGGTTTATTGATGATAGTATAGTGTTCTCTCTCTCAATAACAATAGTATACAAAATGAGAGGAAGAGATAAGATACAGCTGTTTAGGGTTCTTTTTTTGAAAGATATGGGGCGGGATTTCAAAGTATGGCATTGTGAGTTGTACACAAAGCTTTAAGGGGTGTAAAACTCTTATTTTTAAGAGTTTTGTGTAAAATTACTTTCTTGCCCTTCTTATATGTATTTTAATACTTATTTTATACACATATGTACAATTTAAGATATATTATAATGTACGTATGTGTATATTACGTAACTAGAGATTAAATAAAATTATACACATGTGTATAATACGAAGTTTTTTTTTATTTTCTTTTATTTTTTTATAAAACCGGAAAGAAATATAAAAAATTTTGTTTTTTTTACTTTTTAAAAATTTTTGTTTTTTTTTTGTTTTATGTTTTTTTTAAATATTTTTTAGTGGTTTAAAATGTTTCTCAAAGTTCTATATTTTCAAATGGTTCTCTTAGGATCCTTACCCTATATATATATATATATATATATATATATATATATATATATATATATATATAGGTTGGTATCATTTAAGAACTCTTAGGAACTCTACCAACCAAATTTTTTTTAATTTTTTTTTCACATATTAACATTATTTAAGAGTAGTTTTATCATATTTTTATAAAAAAAAAAAACTTTTATTACATATATTAATTACAAGTTTACATATGTGTAAAATTTATGTACCAACAAATTTACATATGTGTAAAACAAAACATTGATACGTATACAAACAAATTTTCAAAATTGTAATCGTAATTATAGATATAAAAAATGATAAAACTACACTTAAATAACATTAACATACAAAAAAAGTATAAAAAAATGTTAGGTTTCAGGGGTTCCTTCAAGTTATTAAATAATTTAACAGTTCTGTAATGATACTCATCCTATATATATATGTGTGTATATATATATAAATTGGTTCAATGAAAATAAGTTGTTTCTTAGGAATGGTAAGAACCAATAGAATTTTGACATTTGGCATTAAAACATATGTGGAAAGAACAATTGTGGAAACTATGTCGGTTATAATAGTGAAATAGTAATTGTAGGAAACTATTACGGTTTTTTGTAATTTTAATTCTCAACAATTGATTGATATGATCCAGTGGCTATGATTTATTCCTAGTCTTCCTAGGAAACTACTTGTTTTTAGGATAACTCTTCCCTATATATATATATATATATATATATATATATATATATATATATATATATATTAGTTATTAAAAATTAATAAAAAATTTTAATATATAAAAAGAGTTTTTAACCTAAAGTATATATTTAATAAAATATTGTTCATTAATATATTAAAAATATAGTTTAAGTTTTTATAAAAGTTCATATTTTATATGTAATATTATTATCTATTATTTACGATATTTATGTAAAAAGAAATCTTTATTAATAATAAAAATATACATAAATATTTAAAACGTATTTTTAGTTTAAAACGCTCATTTAAAGCAAATGTTTTTATATAAGGTCTCCAAAACTGATAAATATTTATTTAAGTATTTTACTTATAATTATAATTTTATATAAATAAAATATACTATTTACTATAAATCTTTGATAAATAAAGTGATAATGAAATTGATAATAAATTAATGTAATATTTAATTTTTGCAAGAACACACCCGATCATCAAATCACGAACGTCTATCTGGTTTAAGATTCATTGTTGAAATCATAGTTATTTATATCTCCGTAATTATTTTTTTATTAGGCTATCTCGTCAGAGCTTGATCTACATTTATCTTTCTTATTGAATCATTATCTCTTTCTTAATTACTAAGGTGAGTAATCACTCCCCTTTTTACTTATTTTAAACCTTTTGGGGAACATATGCATACTTATTCTATTAACCTATTATTTAATACTCAACTTGTAGCTGTTTGTCTTGTGTGTTTAACAATTTATACCTAACGTTTTATATGCTTATATGTTTTACTTGAATACATGTTGGAGAGGTCCAACATATTCTCAGTCTAGTATGATCATACGTCCGTCATGTTAGCCATCGTTCAGTTTCGTCTAACATCGAGCTTACCGATAACATTATTTACTTGCTCAATGGTTAAATGATTATCTTATTTGACATAGTTTGCAATTTTCTTTATTTATTATATATTATTACTGTTGTGTCTTAAACTGGTGTTCTACTCACTCAACATGTGTTGTTGACAAACCTTTCTATTTTATACGCATATGCAGGTTATTGTTTGAATTAATTGCAAGTTGGTGAAGACTGAGCGAAGATTTAAGTTAGAAGAATTATGAACAAGACTTAGATTTATATTCACGGGTTGTTTAACTGAGTTGTACTTTGTATTTGAATTTATTTGAATATTTAATTAAATTAAATAGGTATTTTTACCTTTAAATTATTGCATGAAAGTACCTTGAGAGTTGTGAGCAATCAGCTCATGCCCCGACATTTCCGCCTTAGTTTGGGGTGTGACATCAAGAGAGCTCATAGATTCCTTTTCCGTTCCATTAATGTCGCTCGAGTCAAGATACGGTTATAAGTGATGACCATTCACGACTTGCTTAATGCGGTCCTCCAAATTTTTTATCTCGATATTAGCTTAACTCCCAACACGCATGCTGAAAACCGGCCCATCGATCTACTTCTTAACTTTCCTGGAAAGAACTTCAACCTCGAGTTATAAAGCCAAACTTTGTGTCCTACTTCAAACGTCTTCTTTTGGATCTTGGCATCATGCACTTTCTTCATCTTATCTTTGTACGTGGAAACACAATCATATCCCTCATTTCTCAATTCTCCCAACTCACACAAATTTAATTTTCTTTCCTTACCTGCATCATCATAACTCATGTTAACTTCTTTAGTATCCCATAATGCATGGTGAGCTAACTCAACCAGTAAATGACAAAATTTTCCATATACCAACTGATAAGGGGTATTATCAGTTGGCGTTTTGTAAGCAGTATGATAGGCCCATAAAGCATCGGTCAACTTAGTGGACCAATCCTTTCGGTCTGCTCGTATAGTTGTTTGCCATATTTATTTAATTTGCCTATTGGATACTTCCACGTGTCCACTCCTTTGAGGGTGGTAGGGAGTTGCAATTCGATGGTCAACACCAGACCGTTTAACTAATTTTCGAAATTTAAAATTTTAGAAATAGGATCCCCCATCACTAATGATGACCCGAGGGAGCCCGAACCTTGAAAAATGTTTGTTTGGACAAAATTACACACCACGGTATGGTCATTTGTTCTAGTGGATATTGCCTCATCCCATTTTGACACATAGTCAACCGCCACTAAGATATATAAATTACCAAACGAATTTAGGAATGGTCCCGTAAAAAATCGATTCCCCATAAATAAAAGATATCTACAACTAAAATCGGATTCATGGGCATCTCATTCCTTTTTGACACAGTTCCTAATTGTTGGCATTAGACACAATGCTTTGCAAACTTAAAAGCATCTTTAAATAACCACATGAGAGAATTTATGTTCTGTTTTCTGGCTACTAAAATGACCACCACATGCAAGTGAATACACATGCGCTAAGACACTTGGGGATCTCATCTTTCGGTAGACATCATCGAATCATCTGATTTGCTTATATTTTGATCAAATCTGGTTCATCCCAAATGTATTGTTTCACCTTTGATTTAAAATGGATTTTCTTCTTTTTGCTCCAATGTTCGGGTGTAGTACATGTGGCCAAATAATTCACAAGCAAACTAAGGTAATGTAGATATTGACAATATATGTTCATCTGGGAAGTATTCATTAATTGGTTTGCTTGTCTTGTCCTCTTCCACTACAATTCTTGACATGTGATCGGCCACCACGTTTTCACTCCCTTTCTTGTCTCGGATTTCAACATCAAATTCTTGTAATAACAAGATATACCTAATCAACCGTGATTTCGCATCTTTTTTCTCCATGCGGTACCTGAGAGCATTGTCGTCAGAATATATAATGACTTTGCTACCCCAAATATAAGAACGAAATTTATCTAAAGCATATACTACCGCAAGTAATTTTTTTCTGTTGTTGTGTAATTAAGTTATTCATCAGAAAGAGTTTAACTTGCATTGTATATAGCCACAGGTTTCTTATCAACCCTTTGACCCAAAACTGCCACAATTGCATAATCACTCGCATCGCACATGATTTCAAACGGTAAAGACCAATCGCGTGATTGCAAAATTGGGCTTCAACCAATTTTTGTTTTAAAATGTTAAAAGCTTAAATATATTCTTCATTAAAAACAAAAGGAGAGTCTTTTATTAGTAAATTATATAAAGGTTTTGTGATTGAACTAAAACCTTTAATAAACATCCTATAAAACCATGCATGACCTAAGAATGATCTAATGACCTTAACATTCGTGGGATGAGGTAGAGTGGATATGACTTGCACTTTTGTGTGATCCACCTCAATCCCACGACTTGAAATCACATGGCCCAACACAATCCCTTCTTGGACCATGAAATGACTATTTTCCCAACTCAATACCAAATTTGTTTCGACACATCTTTTTTACACATTTTTCCAATTGAATTAGACATGAATCAAAAGACGAGCCAAAAATAGAGAAATCATCCATGAAGATTTCCAAAGACTCCCCCACTATATCCAAAAAGAAACTCATCATACACCTTTGAAAGGTGGTGGGGGCATTACATAATCCATAGGGCATTCGCCTAAATGCGAAAGTACCATAAGAACCCGTAAATGAGGTCTTTTGTTGATCTTTGGGATGAATAAATCTGATATAACCTAATTAACCATCAAGAAAACAATACAATTTCTGACCTGATAGCTTCTCTACAATTCGATCAATGAAGGATAAAGGGAAATGGTCCTTTGAAGTAGATGCATTAAGTTTTCTATAATCAATACAAATTCTCCACCCATTCCGGTCAGGTACTTCCTCACTGAGTCATTTTTAACGACTTGAATGCCCGTCTTTTTGGGCGCAGTTTGTGTTGGGCTTACCCATGTGCTATCCGAAATCGGGTAAATGATACGCGCGTCCAACCACTTCAATACCTCTTTCTTGACAACTTCCTTCATGTTGGGATTCAACCTCCTTTGTGCATCACGAGATGGTGTAACATTTGGGTCCGTGATGATTTTGTGCATGCCTTATTGAGGGACTAATACCTTTCAAATCGACAACTGTCCAACCAATTGTTGCCTTGTGAGTGACCAAAACTTCCATCAACTTACTCTCTTGATCCTTAGTCAAGTTTGATGCAATTATGACATATAGGGTATTTTTGTTACCCACAAAATCATACCTAAGATGCTTGGTAATTCCTTCAACTCGACTTTTCACGGTTCTTCCAATGACCGCTTCAATTTTTTTGTCAATGTTGTCAGGTAAGTTCTCTACTTGATGGGTCCATGGCGGTCTACCCTCTTTGATTGCCATGACCTCAACCTTCTTCTCTTCTTATTTAAGCTCTCATGCAACTCCTATTCAAACATGTCAAAATAAAACTACTCTCCTCGACACACCCATCGACGGTATCGGCCATAAAGCACTCATCATCAAAAAGAGAGTTAGTATTGTTAGAAAACATATTTAAATGAAGCTTATGGTTACTGAATGCCATATCCACCGTTCTATCTGCACAACTTATTTGGGCATGGGATGTCGCCAAAAATGGTCTTCCCGATATGACAATTGGTTGTTTTCCCTGTATACTAGAATCATAATTAAGTACCAAAAAATCAACAGGAAAATAGAAGTCTTCCACCTTCACTATAGCATCGGTTAAGATTCCTCTTGGAAGTTTTAATGTCAAATCAGCTAAAACAACCGTTGCATCAACTTTTTGTAACGGGTCGAAATCAAATTGATCATAAAAATTCTTGGGAGAATACTTATACTCGCACCGAGATCCAAGATCGCCCTTTCACTTTTAAAATCACCAACTCGAATTGAATATAAGGGTGCCCCCGGATCTTCTAGCTCAGGTGGAAGGACAATACTGCACTCACATTGACATTCACACCAACTTTCTTCGGTAACTTATGATGTCGTTTCTTGGTACATAAATATTTTAAGTATTTTGCATATGCCGGAACTTGTTTTATTGTGTGAATCAATGGAAGGTTAATTTTGACTTGTTTGAAAACTTCCCACGTTTCATCTTGTTGTGGGCACCTTTTGTTAATTTGTGACCCTTTTACCGGGTCCATCAAAACTTCGGGAAAGGGTGGGGTTTTAACTTCCACAACCTTTTCCAAAATATCGGTGGGTTTTTCATTATTAGCTAAAAATTCACCTTTATGGTTCTCATTAACCGATTTTGATTGATTTTTCTTTAAAATTTGGTTTTGTTTCATTATCACATTCCTCATCGACATCTTCCACCACACCTTCAATGAATTTTGGTGGATTATGTACTTTGTTATCATAAATCTTACCATTTCTTAAAATACTTACCTTGTTGACGTCAAGATGCTTTGAAAACTTTGAACTTATACTTTGATGCCACTTGGTAGCTTTCCCGCACTCTTCTTAATTTGAGCTACCTCCTCGGCCAATTGACCCATTTTTTTTTCTAATGTTGCTCGAGATTTCTCTTGAATTTCCCTTCTTTGTACGCACCTCTTATCTGTTTCATCTTTCTTTTTGCCATTGTTGTCAACATGGCCATCATGTCATCAAGGGTAGTAGAACTTTGTTCGTTACCTTGGTCTTGATTTTGACTCCGCCTTTGAGTGTAGTTCCTTGAAGAATTACTTTCTCGGTTATTGTATGGTTTTCTTTGATAGTTTCCCGAGTTGTAATTTCTTTGTTGGCGATTTTGCTTGGAACTCCCACCTTGTCTTAACCCTTGAAAATTTGGGTTGGATTGAGTTGATGCATTACCATACCTAAAAATAGAATGGTTTCTCAAACCCGGGTGATATATATTAGAGTTCATGTCATAATTCTTCTACTCTCCATACACATTATTCACCTCTTCATATACATCCTCATCAAAGGGGCAATCATCACTCTTATGCCCCAAGTCAATACACCCACACAAATTGAATTTCACCGATGCAACATCCTTCTTCTCCTACTTTTTCAAAAGAGCTAGTTCTTGCTCTAATGATGCCAATTTCTCCTTAGTCTCATAATCCGGGGTGGATTTTGAAATAGGATGCTTAGATCTTAGACTAGTTTATGCCTCGGTTTTGGAGCTTTGACTAATCTTCTAAAAAAATTCCCAATATTCTTTTCGGATATTGATTAAAAATTGCCATTACTTGTAGACTTCAAATATTTCATTTCTTCTCCCGTTAACCCATCCACGACGCAGTTGACTAATTCCCACAACTGAATTTACGATGTGGTCATTTCCTCAACTACTCTTTGAAGCGGGTAAACGCCTCGTGAAATAATACACCAGTTGTTGTTGGAATGTTCGAATCTTCATTCGGGCTTCATCGTCTTCGCCAAAGAATATTATCATCCAAAAAAACTGGGTGCATTTCATCCCATGAGTGAATACTATTGGCGGCTAAAGTGACAAACCAACTCTTAGCTTTGTCTTTAAATGAAAATTGAACAACCTCAACTTCACTTCATCTTGATCAAGGTTTTGGTCATCAATTGTTGGCGGAAAAATCGGACAAATGTGTGTATGGTTCCTCGGTGCCCATACCATGAAAATGTGGAAGAAAATTTATGTAGTTGGGTCTTTATTTAAATGCTCTTGTACCTGGTGTTGGTGGAGCAATAAGTGAAGTATTATCCGAAATAACAGGTCTAAACCGACCGTTAACCCCATGAACCACTGCCACATGATGTCTTCTTTGAAGCTGTGGGTGGTTGTTACTACCGCCCTCTTAATTATTAATTGGAACACCATTTTGGAATTGATTTCTACCCCTTTTCATTTGGATTTACCCGGTCATAAAGATTATTGTTGTTGATGTTGATCCGGTTTCCTCTCCGATTATTGTTTGGAGAGATATCATCAAACCCGTATCTATACCTATAGTTCACGTACTCGTTACCGTTCCACTCCCCATAATTGTTGCTTTGTTCATACCTATCTTCATGATTATATCCCCCCTCCACATCATCAAAATCTTCATTCCCATAATTATCTGCATACCCAAACTCATCCATCATTATTGTAACATGTATCTCCTGTGTGTAATGTGTGGATACTATAGTTATCATCTTCATCATTGTTAGGAAAAAGGTTTTATTGAGGAGGAGTTTGGTGTTGTGGGATTCTTTGGTTATTATTGGGATTTGGATTTTGGTTTCTGTTGGAATTTCGGTTTTGATTAGAGTTGCAGTTTTAATTAATGGGCATTGGAGGAGTGGGTGGTCTCGATTATTGCCAACTGAGTGGTTGCTCATGTTTGTAGGTTCGGGTGAAATATGTTGCAAGTTTTGTTGTCGGTTTCGGTTTTGTCATGCTAAACGTTCAATTCATGTTCAAATACTACAGGTGAATTCCTTGTTTTCGATCGAGTATGCATGCACTTTCTGTCACCTACACACATAACACACCTAGTGTAAATGAGGAAAATAAAAATTACAAAACAAAATAATTAAAAAATTATCACGAAAATCAACTAAGAATCAAACACCAAGCGCACAATCTTCATGGAAACGGCACAAAATTTTGATCGGTCGTCGTCGGAGCGGTCAAAGATAAAGATAAAGAGAATTGTGTTGCTAGTCACTTTAAACTACTTAGGGTAAGAAGGGCGTCGAACCACGAAGAGTTTATGGTCGGTGATCTAAATTTAATTGATTAATAATTATGAAGCCTTGTTGAGTAGACGTATAGACCAAATATGATTTAGATTTAAAATACTTATTTTTTTAAGTTTTAATGAAAACAAGTAACAATTTAAAAGAAATATAATTGAATTGTAAACAATGATTATGGAACGAATCACAATTCTATAAGCAATTCGGGTTACATACTATAAAAACGAGTTTATGTAATCACCATGGTTATTTAGAATCAATCAATTATTTCCAAACGACAAAGCATCAATACTCGTCTATATGAGGCAAATGGTGCAAGAAAACCTTCACGCAAAGAATCTTGGACAAATATATGCAATATAAATTAAGAACATGAATTAACCCCAACACACATCATGGACACTAAGGGTCTATTTGGTATGAGGTATGGAATAGGCGATGGAATGGAATGAGCGAGGGAGAGGAATGGACGGGGTAATTGATCATTACCATTCCATTAACATGTTTGGTTACCATGTGGGAATGACATGAATTATTAATTTTTATTTTTAGTAAGCTAGAAAAAGCCGGATTGTAGTAAGTGGCGGTGGGATAGTTGTGGTGGGCGGCGGGCAATAATGGTGGTGGTGGGTGGCGGCGGCGATGTCGGTGGCAGTGGCGGTGGGCAGGAGCGATTGGTGGTGGTGATAGTGGGTGTTGGTTGCGGTGGCAATAGTAAGTGGCGGCAGTGATGATGGCCGGGAGCGATGGTTGGTGGTGAAGGTTGTGGGAGACAATGTTAGGTGGTGGTTGGTGGTGGCGATGGTAGGTAGTGGTGGGTGGTTGGTGGTGGCAGCGGAGGTGGGTCATGGTGGTGTTGGGCGGCGGAGGCGGGTGGTGTAGGTGGTGGGCGGCGGAGGCAGTGGTGGGTGGCGGCGGTGGTGGGTGGTGGTGAGAGGACAATGGGTAGTATTGGTGGGAGGGTGGTGGAGGTGATATAGTGTGAAAGAGGGATGGAATAAAAAATAACAATGGGGGTGGATGGAATGAATTTGAGATGTTTAGAGAGAATGAAATGGACATGGTAATAAGTGATTTCATTTCATTGACCAACCAAACACATTTTTTTCATTCCATCATAATGGTTTATTCCATTCCGCCTCTCATTCATGCAATCCAAACGCTACCTAACAATTATTATCTTATGAGGTCAATGGTGCAAGATATCCTTAACAACAAAAGCTCAAAATAATAAAAAGTCACACAATTCGTGTTCAAACCCAACGATTATATAAAATATTATCTCAATTCATAGATGTGAAAAAACCTTAAAACTTACAAAACCTTACACCCAGGAATGGTTATAGATGGAATAGCCTCTTATGGTTGTAGAGACCCTCTTCAATGTTGTTTTGCTTTCCTCAAGTGGTGATGTCCAATGATGTTGGACCTTAAAATATTGTTCTATGATTTACTTTTGATGTGTCAGCTGTTGTGCGACCTCCCCGGGATATATGGGGTAACCTCCTTTTAGGGGGTGTTTGGGATTCCTTATTTTACCTCCTTATACCTTATTTAAGTCATAAGGTATAAGTTATAATGTTGTAACTTATACTTTATACACTCACAATACCCAACTTTCTCAAACACCTTATAACTTATAACCCATAAGTTATAAGTTATAAGGAGCAAAAATAAGGAATCCCAAACAGCCCCTTAATAAAAACAAAATAACTCCCAAATAATTGCAGTTAAAGCCCCACCAAATTGCTGCAGCCGTTTTCGTTTCTTTAATTAGTTTTTCTTCAACCTTTACTCCAAGGAGTCATAAATTGAAACAAGTAATTCTTAATCATGTTGTTGCGTTTCTTTTCTTGTCTCCAAAGATATTATTTATTATTTGAGAAAAACAAAATAAACCCCAATGACTTACCTCTCCTAAATAAACTTCATTAAAACCCAGCCCACATAGAATAATTCCTAATTTGTCTTTAGCCAAACTTTAAGTTATATAATTCAAATACACAAAGCTTGCCATCTTTCTTCTTTCCGAAACACAAATCCAACCTTAGATCTAACAAATTAGTCCAACGGTAATGGTTAAGTATTCCCCATGATGGGTTATAATCCTCCTTGGCGCAGATGTGTTTCCTGCAAAAAAAGAACATCGTGAGCTCATTACGAGGAATGCGGGGATTCTCTCATAACCACCCTCCTACGTGAGAATCAGTACTTGGCAGTAAAATGGAAATATATTGAGAGAGAGTTAGAATATTGGATCGTGGATCCTTTATCGTTTGGAGGTATTTTTGTATTTATAGCCGGAGGAGAGAGTGTATAGCCAACTGCCTTGTCAGGCTTTCCACCAAGTATATTCTCCATTCGTGCGGTTATGGAGGTTGGTGGACATCATGGCCTTTTGATACTGACGTGGTGTATTATTTGTATCGTCCTTTATGTGTCGTCCCATTTTTATTGGTTGGACGATATTCCCGATGAATATTCTTCCTTTTTGTCCCATGCTAATGGAAATCTTGGGCTACCATCCCGAGGTGTCAGGGAATGTTTATTATGTTAGGCCTTGTTCATGGCGCCATATACCCTTACTGGCGCTTAATCTATCCGTTTAAGTTTAGACAATGTTTGTGGCGCCATGAGGCCCGTCAAGCGCTTGGTTTATCCATCTATCGGGTGTTATATTAATTTGAGGTGGATTTAGCACCCTACCTCTACAAGTCCCTCTAGTTCGTGGTTGCCCTTTTTGAAGAAAGGGAGGCTATGGACTTATCAAGGGCTTTTAACGTTCTGCTGGTAATTTTTTCGTGCAGTTATTGAAAACCCTCCTACGGTGCAACCTAATTTTTTCGTTTGGTTATTGAAAACTTTCGTGTGCAACCTATTTTTGCGTTTGGTTATTGAAAACCTTCACGTGGCACAACCAACTCTAGCGGGTGGTTAAGAAAAACCTTCCTATGGCGGAGCCGACTTTGGTGGGTGGTTACTGAAACCGTCCATGGCGGAGCCTATTATGGTGGGTGGTTATTGAAAACCATCCCATGGCGGAGCCAACTTTGGCGGGTTGTTATTGAAAACCATTCCATGGCGGAGCCAACTTTGGTGGGTGGTTATTGAAAAACGTCCCATGGCCGAGCCTATTATGGCAGGTGGTTATTGAAAACCCTCCCATGGCGGAGCCTATTATGGCGGGTGGTTATTGAAAACCATCCCATGGCGGAGCCTATTATAACGGGTGGTTATTGAAAACAATCATATGGCGGAACCTATTATGGTGGGTGGTTATTGAAAACCATCCCATGGAGGAGCCTATTATGGCGGGTGGTTATTGTTAACTATCACATGGCGGAGCCTATTATGGCGGGTGATTATTGAAAACCATCCCATGGCGGAGCCTATTATGGCGGGTGGTTATTGAAAACCATCCCATGGCGTAGCCTATTATGATGGGTGGTTATTGAAAACCATTCCATGGCGGAGCCAACTTTGGCGGGTGGTTATTGAAAAACGTCCCATGGTCGAGCCTATTATGGCAGGTGGTTATTGAAAACCCTCCCATGACGGAGCATATTATGGCGGGTGGTTATTGAAAACCATCCCATGGCAGAGTCTATTTTACCAACACTTGTTCCTTCATCTTTATCTAACTGATGACGTGTTGTTTTGGATGGAAAAGATGATTTAAATGAATTGTCAGTGAAATGACGGTTTGACGACGGTTACATTCTGCAATGCAGGTTTTTCGTCTGTGTCAGGCGAGTGGGCGAGAATCCCGGTGACGCGCCCAGTTGTAACACATTTCTCTGCCATATCGTTGGCGTGTCACCTGGCGATTGGATCGTGTGTCTTCTTTCTCTTCTGTACCCATCTTCCACATTTATTGAGATGGGTATAAAAGGAGGAGCCCACCCTTGGAAATTTTCTATTCACCAAATTATCCTCTTTCGTCTTTCTTACATGGTCGAGTCTTCTCACTCCACTAAAACAAAAAAGAACAACACCATGGAATTTGTTGGTTGTCGGATGTCCTCCGAGGACTTCACCAACATGGTCAAGGTTTATAACCTTGGCCCTGAGTATGAGCCCGAGTTGCCCGCTTTGGGCATGACGGCTCGATAGGCTCTTGTCGGCAAGATTGTCGTGTATAAGGAGTACTTCCTCCTGGGCAACTTTCGTTTGCCCATTACTCGGTTCTTGCTAGAGGTTTTGGATGTGTTTGGGCTGCACTTGAGATAGATACATCCACTCGGAATGGCTCGCCTCCGCCAATTCGAGTATACTTGTCATTTCCTTGGCATTACGCCCACGGCTGACAAGATGGCGGCCTTTTACCAATGGCGTTTGTCCCAGGGTTAGTATAATCTTTTTACCCATCCTGGTGCCAAGGCCATTGCTTTGGAGGCGTCGAAAAGTTTGCACGAGTGGAAGAGTATCTTCTACAACGTTACGGAGCACGTGGTTCCCCATGTGATTCACTTTACGGATGTGAAAGAGCTTCCGGAGCCTAAAACAGTTCCCTATTCTGGGATAGACTAGTTTAACACTTTACAGGTTAGCATTTCCTCACTTCATTCCTATCTGGAGCGCGCGCCGGTGCTATTCGGCATGAGTCGTATTTGGGAGGATGCGACTAGGGTTCCATTTAACTAGAACGGTGGTCAAGGTTAGTGGTCTTTTTATCTAACTTAAATTTCCTTCCGTTTTGTTTGAGTGTTAACATATTCCCCATTTTCAGAGGTGGATGATCAGATGCTCCTTCTTCACCCTGCTCCTGAAGGAACAAAGATTGTGTTCCAAAGGGAGTTAGGTTCCCGTGAGGAGCCGATCCTTTTGACGACTGCCCTGAACTTCGTGTTTCCTCCTCATATGGGGCAGTCACTGCCGCTGCGACCACTGCCACCTCCCAGCTTCGTCAACCCAAAAGAGGGTAGGATTTAATTTTTTTTTTGTTATTGGTTTAATGCTTTTCTAACATTTACCTGCATTTTTAGGTAAACGGTCTCATGTTGTGCGCTTTCCTAAATGCGGTGGAAAAGTCACACAAGCTAGTTGTTGGAAGGCGGTTGCTCCTCCGATAGGTGCCGCAGCGAGGGACGTCGTGGATGATGATGACGATGTCGTCCTTGTATCCGCCGTTCCTTTTAGCCGTCCTATATCTTCGTCGGCGACATAACTAGGCTCGCCTGGTTCCGTCGTTGATGCCGCATCACTCCAAACAGCTGGCGGCCAGTCTACTGAAAGTGTTCAATCTCCTTCAGTCTTTCAGGCTGGAACCTTGTGGATACAAGTCCACTAGCTGCCAGCCTAATTTCGACGGCGGGTGGGCTTGCGACGCCTTCAACCTCTTTGGCTGGAACTGTGGTGGATACTACGGTATCCACATCCACTCTTGATTTTGCTGTTGCTTTTGCCCCTGGAACTGTTGTGGATATGACCTTCGTATCTACCAGTTCATCTTCTTGTTCTACTGCTGCTGGGACGCTCACTATCTCACACTATGCGGCGTTTGCTTCTGCCGGCGGTGAAAATGAAGAAGAAGAATAAGAGGTGCCCTGCCCCTTCAAGAAACCTCGCCTTGGTGGGTTTGTGAAATGACCAATCTGATTAAGTCTCCAGGTATAGAATGTTATACTTTATGTTTTATACTTGTCACGATCCTATGGATGTTTTGTTTTGGTTTCAGGTGCGCCGAAGATATCTTCTTCGACGAAGGCTAACATTGTTTCTGCCACCGCTCCTTCTCTGGCAGCAGCTTTTGCTAGTTTGCCTATGATGACAAGTGTGGGCATTTTGTTTGAGGCGATGCCTACTGTACAGATGATGACTTTGCCAATGATGACGGGTGTGGTTGGCTCGTCTGGTGTGAGCTTTACCTGTTAAGGTAAACGGTCTCATGTTGTGCGCTTTCCTAAATGCGGTGGAAAAGTCACACAAGCTTGTTGTTAGAAGGCGGTTGCGCCTCCGATAGGTGCCGCCGAGAGGGACGTCATGGATGATGATGAAGATGCCGTCCTTGTATCCGCCGTTCCTTTTAGCCGTCCTATATCTTCGTCAGCGACATAACTAGGCTCGCCTGGTTCCGTCGTTGATGCCGCATCACTCCCAACAGCTGGCGGCCAGTCTACTGAAGGTGTTCAATCGCCTTCAGTCTTTCAGGCTGGAACCTTGTGGATACAAGTCCACTCGCTGCCAGCCTAATTTCGACGGCGGGTGGGCTTGCGACGCCTTCAACCTCTTTGGCTGGAACTGTGGTGGATACTACGGTATCCACATCCACTCTTGATTTTGCTGTTGCTTTTGCCCCTGGAACTGTTGTGGATATGACCTTCGTATCTACCAGTTCATCTTCTTGTTCTACTGCTGCTGGGACGCTCACTATCTCACACCATGCGGCGTTTGCTTCCGCCGGCGGTGAAAATGAAGAAGAAGAATAAGAGGTGCCCCGCCCCTTCAAGAAACCTCGCCTTGGTGGGTTTGTGAAATGACCAATCTGATTAAGTCTCCAGGTATAGAATGTTATACTTTATGTTTTATACTTGTCACGATCCTAAGGATGTTTTGTTTTGGTTTCAGGTGCGCCGAAGATATCTTCTTCGACGAAGGCTAACATTGTTTCTGCCACCGCTCCTTCTCTAGCAGCAGCTTTTGCTAGTTTGCCTATGATGACAAGTGTGGGCATTTTGTTTGAGGCGATGCCTACTGTACAGATGATGACTTTGCCAATGATGACGGGTGTGGTTGGCTCGTCTGGTGTGAGCTTTACCTGTTAAGGTAAACGGTCTCATGTTGTGCGCTTTCCTAAATGCGGTGGAAAAGTCACACAAGCTAGTTGTTAGAAGGCGGTTGCGCCTCCGATAGGTGCCGCCGAGAGGGACGTCATGGATGATGATGAAGATGCCTTCCTTGTATCCGCCGTTCCTTTTAGCCGTCCTATATCTTCGTCAGCGACATAACTAGGCTCGCCTGGTTCCGTCGTTGATGCCGCATCACTCCAAACAGCTGGCGGCCAGTCTACTGAAAGTGTTCAATCTCCTTCAGTCTTTCAGGCTGGAACCTTGTGGATACAAGTCCACTAGCTGCCAGCCTAATTTCGACGGCGGGTGGGCTTGCGACGCCTTCAACCTCTTTGGCTGGAACTGTGGTGGATACTACGGTATCCACATCCACTCTTGATTTTGCTGTTGCTTTTTCCCCTGGAACTGTTATTGATATGACCTTCGTATCTACAAGTTCATCTTCTTGTTCTACTGCTGCTGGGATGCTCACTATCTCACTCCATGTGGTGTTTGCTTCCGCCGGCGGTGAAAATGAAGAAGAAGAATAAGAGGAGCCCCGCCTCTTCAAGAAACCTCGCCTTGGTGGGTTTGTGAAATGACCAATCTGATTAAGTGTCCAGGTATAGAATGTTATACTTTATGTTTTATACTTGTCATGATCCTAAGGATGTTTTGTTTTGGTTTCAGGTGCGCCGAAGATATCTTCTTCGACAAAGGCTAACATTGTTTCTGCCACCGCTCCTTCTCCGGCGGCGGCTTTTGCTAGTTTGCCTATGATGACAAGTGTGGGCAGCTTGTTTGAGGTGATGCCTACTGTAAAGATGATGACTTTGCCAATGATGACGGGTGTGGTTGGCTCATCTGAGGCCGAAACCATTGTGACGACAGTGCTTGTGTTGGCGGAATCTGTTAATCCGTCCGCATCCCAGCCTACAGCGTAAATTTTTGAACCTATGAAGGTAATTGTGGATGATTTGCCCAAGGTTTCAGCAGCGAGTCAGCGGGTGTTTCGTTTGCTGACTTTATGAAGTCCAAGCAATCCTTGCCAGTCAAGACTTATGTTCTTGATGGTGACGAGATTTGGCAGCCGCCTCCTTTTAGTTGGGGCGGTAGTTAGCGGTAGATTTTTTGACTTTCCTAGTAGCAACGGTGGTGGTTCTAGAGACGGGATGTTGAATGTGGTACGGACCCCCATGATTCTGTTGAGGCGAGCCAAGTGTATCCTCCCCGGTAGAGAGTCACTCGCGGTGCCAATTTTAAGGACCCTGCTACTTGTATAGAATTTTTGGAACATGTTTTCTTCCTGGTGAGCGCATTGCTCGCAAATTCCAGCCTCGGAGAGCTTTTCTTCTGATGCTATTTTTCACCATGTCCAGTCTCTCTTCATTTTATCAGAGTTGGTACGGGACAATCATACCCTTCACGCAGAGAAAATCGAGATTTCTGCTACTTTGAGGGAGACGGAACCTTCGGTGACGAATCATGAGACTGCCGCCTGGAAGGCGGATCATGATGCAGCGGAGCACCGCAAGGCTCTTGCTGCTGCTGAGGAGAAGCTGAAGAAGGCTGAGACAGATTTGGCGTAATCTGCTCGCGAGCGCGCTGCACACTACAAAGAGTTCCAGGCTACGTTCAAGAAATCTAATGTTGATCTTGCTGATGCACGCAGCCGTGCTCATTCTGTCAAGGAGACTTCCGCCAAACTCGAGGATGAAAACGTTGCCTTGCGCAAGCGTATTGAAGAGTTGGAAGCGGAAGCTGACTTGAGTAAGACAGATGCGGGCAAGCTGGCTGACACACTGGTCTCTCATGAGAAGACTATCGAGTCTTTGACTGCTGAGTGTGCCGCCGCTGCCGCCGATCGCAATTGGCTGTTAAAGCACGCCATCTGCAAGGTAACCTTTATTCTCCTATTTTTTTCCTTTTGATATAGTACTTACATCATCCTTTTGCATGTTTCTCAACGCATTATCATTGATGATGACTTGACAAAGTGTGTTGGGCGCCTTGTTACCTCCTCGTAGCAACTAGGGTATAAAACCGGTTTCCAAGAGATTGTTACGCATTTGCGTGATAACCTTCCTCTGGTAGCCTATGTTCTTCAAGGTATTGATGTGGAAGCGGAGTACAATGTTGCAGAGACTGAGTATGACACTCTCTCGTTTCCCATCTTATCCGCCGTTGCGCAATACGCCAAGGAAGAAAATGGCGTACAGTTGTTGCGAAATCTGTTGGAGCCTGGTCAAGCAGGTCCTTCTACCAGTCATGGTGGTGACGATGAAAACGTTGTTGCGACTCAAGATCCTACGGGAAAGAGTATAAAAGCCTTTGATTAGGGCTCCCGCTGATTTGTGTAGTTAGGGTTGTATTTTTCTCATGCGGATGTTGGTATCCGTTTTGTAAATACTTTGTATATATATGGAATGATGTTTTCGTATTGCCTTCTTTTCTTGTGAAATGCGGAGTATCATTTTCATTCATTGACAATGGCCCTTGGCCCGTTTTCACAAAGTGAGATCGATTTACATGTAACACCTTTGCAGTTGCGCCACGTTCCATGTTCTTGGAACCGGCAAGCCATTGAGATGTATCAGCGTATAAGCGCCTTTCCCCAATATTTATTTTATTTGGTAGGGACCTTCTCATGTTGGCGCCAGCTTTCCTTGCGCTTGAGCTCTTGATGCCTCATTGTTGCGAAGGACGTAATCTCTAGCATTGAACTCACAAATTTTTACTTTTGCGTCATAGTACTTCTGGAGTTGGTATTTGTAATTTTGTTCATGCATTGTTGCCAACTCTCTTCTTTATTCCAAGAGCATCAAGTCCAATCTTCTCTCGACTTCGTTGTCGTTTTGTAATATGATTCTTGGCGATGGCACCCCGATTTATGCCGGAATCATTGCTTATGTGCAATAAGTTAGGCTGAATGGAGTTTTTGCGTTGCTGGTATTCTTCTTGGTGCGGATTGCCCAAAGAACGTGTGAAATTTGGTTGACCCAGCCTGACTTGTAATCCGCAATCTTTTCTTTATGCGGCCAACGATGCTTCGATTAGCGCGCTTCACTTTTCCATTCCCTAGCGGATGGGCAATGGAAGTGAATGTTTAAGTTATGTTTAACTCTTTGAGTCATTCCCAGATGCGTTGGTCTGCAAATTGTGTTCCATTATCGCTAACCAGATTCATGGGCAGACCAATACGGCATATGATGAATTTCGAAATGAATTTTTTGATGCTGGGTGCGTTAATTGTTGCCACCGGTTTTGCTTCGATCCATTTGGTGAAGTAATCAATCGCCACAATCAGGAATTTCACTCGTCCTGACGCTTCGGGAAATGGATTGTTATGTCGATTGCCTATTTCTGAAATGGCCGCACAATGTCTTTGGCGCATGGCACTGACATGCGCTGCATCGCCTTTACTCTTTTTCTGCATCCACGTGCATGCCCGGCCAGTAATATCCTGTGTTCATGATCTTGGCTACCACCATTCGTGGACCTGCATGGACTCCACAGATTCCTTCGTGTACTTCTCTTAGCAAGTAATTTGCGTCTTGTGGGTCCACACATCGGAGAAGTGGCCCTAAATAGGATCGTCTGTACAAAATGCCATTCTGAAGTGTATAATTCAGCACCTTGTGGCGGATCTTTCTGGAATTCGCTTTCTTATCGGGCAAGACACCTGATGACAAGTAGTTGATGATTGGTGTCATCCAGTTTGGTGCACTTTCCGAACATACACAGACTTCTCTCATGACTGTCGAAGGGCTTTGCAGTACTTCAACGCGGACGTCTTTGGCAAGATGTTCAAAGCTAACTGAGGCCAATTTGTTGAGAGCGTCAGCCTGTTTGTTTTCGCTTCAATTCACATGTTTGACTTTACATGTGACGAAGGTTCCCACTAGCGCCTTAGCATGTGCTAAGTATTATGCCATCTTTTCATCCTTTGCATCATATGACCCTTTAATCTGGTTTGCCATTAACATTGAGTCGCCGTGTGCCTCCAAATGTTGAGCCCCTAGTATTTTGGCGATTCTCAACCCTAGCAACAATGCTTCATATTCTGCCTCGTTATACGTGATTTTGAATTCCAGATGTATTGCATACGTGAAGTCTTGCCCTTCTGGGTTTGTGATCTTTAACCCAGCGCCTGCGCCTTCATCGTTGGATGCCCTGTCAGTGGACAATTTCCATACTTGTTCTTTTTGTTGTTCGATTGGGGGTTCCATTTCTTTTCAACATTCCTCCTCTTTTCCCTGGGGTACTTCTGCTATGAAGTCCGCCAAAACTTAGCCTTTGATTGGGTTTGTATTCAATGGAATTTTCTCTCAACTCCATCGCCCACTTAGCTAGCCTTCCAGATAATTCTGGTTTGCTTAATACGTTTTGTAGGCGATAATTGGTGTGAACATGTATTTGATGTCCTTGGAAGTACCTTCTCAAACAGTGCGCTGTTTGTACTAGCGACAGAACTAGCTTTTCCAAAGTGGAATATCTCGTTTCTGCGGCTGCCAAAGTATGGCTTACATAGTAGATGGTCGTTTGAATGCCATCTCTTTCCACCATTACCATGGCGCTAATTGCCCTTTCTGAAGCCGCCAAATATGCTATCAGCGGTTCCTTGGCTCGTGGTACTGTCAATGTTGGCAATTCTGCTAAATGTGACTTGATTTCTTGGAACTCCGCCTCTTCTTATGTTGTCCACCGAAATTGAGACTTCTTAAGACAGTTTCTTAGGTTTGAGACAAATGGAAAGGACTTTTCATCATGGCTTGACAAAAATCTGTTGAGCGCGACCAATCGCCCATTAAGCGTTTGCACTTGCTTGACTGTTTTTTGAGAAGGCATTTTAACTACCGCCTCCACTTTCTATGGATTGGCTTTGAAGCCTCCTTTGGTCACAATCACTCCCAGGAACTTTCCTTCTTCCATCCCAAAGGAACATTTTCCTAGGTTGAGTTTCTTGCTGATTTGGCGCAGTGTTCTGAAAGTTTCTTCAATGTCATTCAGCATTGTTGTTTCTGCATCACTTTTGATCACCAAGTCATCCATGTAGACTTCTAAATTCCTCCCAATCTGAGACTTGAATTCTTTGTCCCTCACGCATTGATACGTAGATCCTGCATTCTTGAGGCCAAATGGCATCATCTTGTAACAGTACGTTCCATTGTTTGTTCGGAATGCTGTTTATCTTGATCTTCCGCCGCCATGTGGATCTGGTGATACCCTTTGTATGCGTCCAAGAAACATTTGAACTGAAAGGGGACAAGCGCATCCACCTTTAAGTCTATTTCTGGTAAAGGGTAACAATCTTTCAGACACGCTTTATTGAGGTCCTTAAAATTGATGCACATGCTACCATCATCGGGTTAGCGACCCATGTTTGGTATTGAATTTCGCGGATTATCCTCGCGTCTATTAGCTGCTGGACTTGTCCATCGCAGGCTTTTGCTTGTTCTGGTCTCATCTTTCTCCGTTTTTGCACAACTGAACTTTCAATTTATGTTCCGCCTTGGTTCTTGGGACTCCCGTCATGTTTGCCGGGGTTCATGAGAAGATGTCCACGTTGCTGATGCGTAACATTTTTAGCGCACTTCGCACTTTGTCGGAGAGAGTAGGGCTGATGCTTACACTTTGTTCTGGGAACTTCCTATTGAGGGCCCATTTTCCACTTCTCTTGTTTTGTCTGTTTTCAACATCTTTTGTGGCGGTGTTTTTACTTTTGCCATGTGACATTCCTTGTTTGCATGGATCATTGCTACCCCTGTGGGAGTTGGTACCCCTAGAATGCCATGGGCTGTTGAGGGACTGGCATTGAAGTCTCCAATCGCCTCTCTCCCCAGGATTACATCATAATGCCGGTGCGGTGTTTCCATGACCAAGAAATCCACATCTTCTGTTCTTGAATGTATCCCATTGGTGAGCGTAACTGGGAATGTCAATTGTCCTAGCGGGTATTCAA
The DNA here is from genome assembly GCF_021521415.1 of Bidens hawaiensis. Taxonomy (NCBI): domain Eukaryota; kingdom Viridiplantae; phylum Streptophyta; class Magnoliopsida; order Asterales; family Asteraceae; genus Bidens; species Bidens hawaiensis. The sequence goes on from NW_027495237.1 coordinate 184,190, forward strand.
CACTTTGATTGAATCCTATTATTGGGGAATTGGCAGGCGTAAGTCTTCGCTTGTCTTTGTCTTCCAACAAATCGAAACATTGGCGATACATGATGTCAGACGTCGCCCTCGCATCAATGAAGAAGCGAGGTGTCCGGTAGTGGCCGAAAACTGCTGTGACCACTAACGGCGCCTTTCTATTCACCCCTCATTTCACCTTTGGGAAAATCACATGTTCTTCTTTACAGGCGGCATGTTCCACCTGGCTGCGCTTTTTGGTTTTCATGCCGCCAGAAATCATGTTGGCATTCAGGTCTTTGATTTTCTTTTCTGGTCTTCCGGCATCTCGCGGTGGCGGACGTCTGCCTCTCCCCTTGATACTTTTGACCAGATGTTCCAACCTCCCATTTTTAACATACTCTACGATGGCATCCTTCAAATTTGAACATTGATTAGTTGTGTGACCATGTTGTATGTGGCAGTCACGGTAACTTTTCATGTCCGCGTTTGGCCCTGGTTTGATTGGAGTTGGCTTTTTGAATTGGATTCCCTCCGTGTACATTATCTGTGCTGAACTCTTGGTCAGTGGGGTCCATCTGCTAGACGAATGTATTTGTCCTTTATGTTTGTTTCTGAAAGACTCATACGGTACGGTCTCCTTTGGCTGAGTTCATGGTTCAGCCTTGACCATACGGAATACATCTTTTTACTTTTTCGGGCTCTGTTGATATCATTTCTTGCGTACTTCGCGTTAACTCTTTGCCCCAAGCTTTATTCTGTCCGCGCGTATCTTTTTGTCGTGGTCATGATATCGTCCCAGCGATGGGGCATCCCATCTCTGCCTGTAAGGTTTCGAATCAGGTCATCACACTTTACATTTTGGCGGAAGGCCGCTCGCAAGATTTCTTCGCCAACGCCACCAATGTTCAGCCCTTCATGGTTAAACCTAGTAATGAAAACTTCCAGCGTTTCATTATCCTTTCTTGTTACATTAAGGATGTATGCTGGATCGCTGATGTAGCGTCCCTGCTGGCTGAAGTGTTGGGTGAACTTGCTTGACAAGTCATCCCAACTAGTGATTTGGCCTTCTGGCAACCTTTCAAACCAAGCCCTTTCCGCACTGACCAAGGTTAGGGTGAAAATGTGGCACCATAACGGCATGGTCCACCCTGATACTAAGCCAGCGGCTATGTAAGTTTGCAAGTGATCATCCGGATTCGATAGACCATCGTATTGGCCTACCGTTGGCGGGAGTTTTGGGTTTTCCGGTAATTCCACTTCAGCGATCCTTCTTACAAATTTTGACTTCCCCGATGATGTCGTTGGTCTGTATGGTTTGGAGAAGTCTTCGTTTGCATCTAGATGATACTTTATTAGTTTTTTGGCGGCGTCTAGACCTTTCCAACTAGCCTCGTAGTCGGGGTCATCTGGACTCGAGTCTCCTTCGAGCTACGATCGATGAGATTATTCGTCTGCCTTGCTATTTGGTCGGGTGGTCAGTGTTTTGCCAGCTGGCATTTTTGTTCGAATCGGATTTGACTCCTCTTCGTGTTCGTCTTCTTCTTCTTCGCCGTTACTACTGGCCTCCCCATCAAATAGTGTTCTTGGTTGAATGACAGTCGCCATTCTTTATTGCACTTTTTCCAAGAGTTTTCGTTGTTCACCTTCTAACCAAGCCATTATTTCTAGTGGCATGGTTGTTTCTGAACGAGATTTAGTTTTTGCTTTTTCTTCTATGGTAGCGCGAAAGGGTGGACGCATCAGCGATGCCTTCGTCGCTACCCATTACATCGAGGATTTCCATGTTTTCTTCTTGGTTGACCTTTGATAGTTGTCCAACCTCTTTCGCTGGGGTTTTGCCACTCATCTGGATCAAGAATGGAGTGAGAGTTTTACTATTCTATCTATATGCACGGATGGCGCCAATGAAGAAACACAAATCCAACCCTTAGGTCTAACAAGTTAGTCCAAGGGTAATGGTTAAGTATTCCCCACGATAGGTTATAATCTTCCTTAGCGCAGATGAGTTTCTTGCAAAACAGAACACCGTGAACTCGTTACGAGGAATTGGGGGATTCTCTTGTAACCACCATCCGGCGTGAGAATCAGTACTTGGTAGTACAATGGAAATATATTGAGAGAGAGTTAGAATATTGGATCATGGATCCTTTACCGTTTGGAGGTAATTCAGTTTTTATAGCCGGTGGAGAGAGAGTATAGCCAACTGCCTTGTCAGGCTTTCCACCAATTATATTCTCCATTCGTGCGGTTATGGAGGTTGGTGGACATCATGGCCTTTTGATATTGAAGTGGTATACTATTTGTACCGTCCTTTATGTGTTGTCCCATTTTTATTGGTTGGACGATATTCCCGATGGATATTCTTCATTTTTGTCCCATGCTTATGGAAATCTTTGCGCTACCATTCCCGAGGTGTCAGGGAATGTTTAATATATTAGGCCTTGTTCATGGCGCCATGCACCCTTACTGGCGCTTAGTCTATCCGCTTAAGTTTAGACAATGTTTGTGGCGCCATGAGGCCCGCCTGACACTTGGTTTATCCATCTATCAGGTGTTATATCAATTTGAGGTGGATTTAGCACCCTACCTCTACACTTCTCGTTGAATTTTTACTAGAATAATAACCATGTGATTCACAGATTAAGTTATTTCACTATCTTCAACTTTATTTGAACCCCGCATACACATGTCGCTTAGACGCTGTTTGACGTTTCAAATCCTCTTTTTATACTTTAAATCCAAAGCACGCATGTATCCTTTCCAAATTTCCCAAAACTCCGAAGCATACTCGTAAAAACTCCCAATATATCTTTGATGTTCAATAACTAGTAATAAAAAAGCATACTTTAAGTATCATATTTCATGTCCGACTTAAGGGTGTGACGGGTAGTCGACGGCCACAGGCCCGACACCCCGCTAGGCCCGAAATTTATTTTTACAAAAAATTTATGTATTTTTATGAAAAAAACTATGTATAATCAATGTTTTAACACAGTTACATAACCACTAGCTTAGTCTAGTGGAAAAGTGGTATGACATCTAACTAAGAGGTTGTGGGTTCAAGTTTTATTTGAGACATTTTTAAGTTTATTTTTATAAAAACGTTTTTTACACAACTTAAATCATAACCAAATAAGCCAACTTAAAACTAAATTATTTAAGCCAAACAAAAAGTTCCTTTTACTTAATGCCCAAAAATTTTTTTGCCTTTGGCCCAAAAAATATTTTGTCTTCTCCGAGCCGACCCTGTCATATTTTTAACTAAAAATAATTAAAACCAATGAAATAAACTATTTAAATACATGAAATACATCCGACCATCATCGTTTGGTTTCAATAATTTCAAACCATAGTGAACGGTTTGGTTTACTGTTTATATTGAAAACTGGTCGTATAAAACAGTACCGGATCATAAGTTTTTACACTATATTTTAGCTCTTTAAATTTTTCTATGCATATATAAATATATATATATATATATATATATTAGGCTTAGTTATATATTTATAATCGATTTTAGTTTACTTGCACACATAGTTATTTTCTAAACTGTGGAATACCAGATGAAACTCATGGCTGCAAAGGTCGTTGCTTGTTTCCAAGCACCACACTTGCCACACTAAGAATCCATCATCATCATCATCATTACCTTGCATAGACCCAAAAGGTGTAGATGGATCGTTAAAGGATTCCATCAAACACCTTATGTGCACCGTACCAAATGTGACAAACTGGAAAATGTTCACAAAAGATTTTCGGAAACACATCACAACCTTTCTAAAACCCAAACGGACAAACATGTATCTCATCGAACACCTCATGTGCACCACATTTGAGGTCACAATAGAGTAAAGGAAATGCTAGTTGTAGGTTCGCCATCGCCACAGACAGTCAAAACCGCTGGCAACGCTTTTAAAAACACTCGGGTGTAAAACCATCACAGTCCGAAAACAGTAGCAAGCATATTCACCTGAAATAAAAGCAGCCAAAGGTGATAAGGGTCAGATTAAAACCCAAATTCACCAAAGAGGGTTATCATCGTCTTACCTCCGACACCGCCGCTGCCTAGGGTTCCAAAATGTGCACCATTTGAGAGAGAGACGCCATTTGAGAGAGAGAGTTATCCTGAATGAATTGTGGTTATCGAAAGAGAACAAATATGGAACCTCAAAGAGAAAGCAGAATGTGCACGTTGAGTCAAGTTACAAAGACAGGTGTAAAGTTGAGACACGCGTGAAGGATGGAAAATTTAAGAAAATTTGTACAACGGACACAACCAATAATACAACACTTTTAGCAAAAGGTACCATTATAAAGCATGAAGTAAGTTGAAAATTAATATATATATATATAATATGTATTATATGTTCTTGTTTTAAATAACATGTGTTTGTTATAAGATTTTTTTATTTTCACCTAGTAAATAATAAACCAATATATTTTTAAAAAGGAGTTATGACCAATGTTTTAAAAACTGGTATTTTACTTGTACCGGATTGGACTAAAAAATGGTACAACCGGTTGAAGTGGGTTATACTGGGAGTTCAACTTGTTGAATAATTTACCTTATACTTTCATATAAATGCAATTTCAACTCCAAAATTAATCCAAAGTAAATGATTCCATAACAAAAAAATACCAAAACTTAATTTATATTAAAAAAATAATACAAAAGCACTCAATTTAAAAAAAAAGTCCTAAAGTTTATACGTTTGAATATTAATTGTTAGGTTAAAAGTAATTTAGGAATAAAATGGCCCGCAAATATCAAAACTACTCGTACTTTAAACCGGTTTGCTGATAAAAACCTGTATTTAAAAAAAACCGCCGGTACAATGTTCTAGCAAACCGGCCAAAAATTCCAGGCTCAAAATAGGTTTTTAAAACACTGGTTATGACACTAACGTCCGACATTTATCTATCTACCTATCTACTATACTATTAAAAGAATTGAGTTTAAGTCCACATGACATCTTCCTATTGGTTATTTTCAATTAATTTCAATTATATCAACAACTTCTCTATTTTTATTCACAATAAAATAATTCAAAAACAAAATACTTTTTTAAAAAACCATTCAATGCATTGTATAACCCCCGAACCCGTTTACCATTCCTGTTTTAAGAATACGGATATATTGGAAGAATTTAAATTTATCATTAAATGTGGATTTGTAACTTATCATTTTGGTCAAATTTTAATTAATATTAACTAGCTCAACCATTTAATAAATCAAAGAGTGGATTTTGTAAATGGGTCTAAATTATTGATTACTTATTAGACGTTTATTTTATATGTGTAAATGTTTAATAAAGTTGTTGAACCATATTCTTTTAACGTATAAAACGTATAATTTACGTAACGGTTAATTAACGCGTCCAAATAAAAGTTAGAATAAATATAGATATATTAATTCTATATTAGAGTCCCTTCGAAATTAAAGTCATTTCATTTTTCCATATTTGAACGTGTACAAAAATAAAAAAAAGTTAGATTTGACTTTTAAATTATGGCAATACGACCCAATCGGTGTTTAATTTGTGATTTTCTTAATCACTTTAATATTATGTTAATTTGGTAAAATAAATTACACCTTAACTTATTCCATATAGTCTTTGTACAAGAAAGACATAATTTTTTGCAAACAAATAGCTTAGTATTCCCCTAACATATGTAAATACTATATATTCAATACATTTTCTTGAGTTACATTTGACACACTATATATTAAAACACAATATGCCAATGTTCATACTTGGTTGCTTATGAAGTTTGAGATGCAAGATTTTGAAGTTCTTCATGTCGTTTTAAATTAATCGATATTATACTTTTGTAGTAGACAAAGGTATGTATGTTTATTATTTTATTTTTTTTTGAAGTTAAATCCTTTGTTAAATAAATATAATCATGCACCATCCTATATATGTTTTTATTGTCAACATGTTTAGTGTTTCCTATTTGTTGGTATGAATGTCTTATTATATTTTATTTTAGATGTCTTCAAGATCCATGAAACATAGTGTTTTTAGTCATCCTCTTTCAATAAGAGAAATAATATAAACGGTTAGTCATTTTAATATTATTTGTTTACTCTCAAAATGTTATATTACATTTTATTTTTTGAAAACGTGCAGTGTAAACGGAAAGAGAACCATTGAGTGTCATATCCAATGGTAATATTTTAAAATGACTATTCATTAATACGTTTTCAAATATTTATATTTTATTTATTATTTTGTTGGATTCAATTATAATATTTACACCAAGTTATGAGATATACTATAAATGTTAATTTTAAGAAAATATATTTTTTGCTATGCGCTATGAATTTTACAAAATTGAGCATACACCCAAAAATGTAGATACTCATACTTATACTTATATTAACAACAAAATATTATGTCAAAATGATTACAAATTGGAATGATAAGAATTAATATTGTTATTTTGTATATTTCCGTTTTATTTTTATATGTTTCAATTTTAACAACCAAATACCTTTATAATTACATTAACATATTACATAACCATTTTTTTTTAATATTTTACATAATCTAACATACGTTAATATAGACAATAATTCGTTTTTAAAATATGTTAAGTTTAATAAACCTTTTGCTTATTTTATTCTAATAACAATTCACTATGTAGTTACTTGTCCAATCACATCATTTAATGTTAATCGATTAGACGTTGGAGAAGAAAAAGAACCGCCAAATACTAAAAAATGTTCTATATGTACAAACTCAAATAACACATGTTACTTTTTTCTATTCGTTTACTTTTTGGATAAACTTCATGTATTCACACTTTATTTCTAGGTTATACCAAATATTTTTATAACCATTCTTCTGTTTTTATATTTAATAGTTGTCACGATAAATACCAAAGAAGCAATTGCATAGGGAATTTCACGAGTGAAAATTAGAGACGATGTTAAAATGCTTATATTAGACAAAGACGGTAAAGTTATAAACAAAACTAAAAATATGGTTTATAAGGAACTATTTAGTAGTTAATAAATTTTTCATTTTGAACTTTGGATTATCTATCGAATAATTGTATAAAGGATGTTAATTTCCTTGAAAGTTATGTTTGATAATCAATTTTTTTACCGGTATAATTAACAACTAAATATCATGTACTCATCACAACTATATGACAACCTATTTTATAATTTTATATTAACTACGATATTTACACGATTTATAAATTTCCACCCGTGCCGTACACGGTTCAATAGCCTAGTATATATATAATCGGTAATTTAGAAAACTTTCATTAATTTGGCCAATCAATTCACTAACCCAGTAGAAATCAATTCACAAAAGTAACATAAACTAGAGGTGCACAAATCGGGTTTTTTCTAATACCCGGGTTCGGTTATAGACCGGTTTCGGGTATGATCGGGTATTGGAAAATCGGGTATTGTGAGAAATCGGGTAGGGTTCGGGTAAGGTATTGAGGAGAAAAACTCAACCCTATGTACCTGGGTAGGGTATGATCGGGTTCGGGTATAACTGGGTATTGGAACCGGGTACGACCGGGTATTATACCCGGCTTTGAATTTATAATTTTTTTATACATTTTTTAATTTGTTTAAAATTTAAATTTGCTTTGTAATTTATAAAACTAATTAAACTATATTACAAAAACCATAAATCCACTTAATTACAAATTATTTACTTAGTAATATGAATTTTACAAAAACTTAAACATAAAATTTGTGAAGTAAACATAAAAATATACTATAAAAACTCATGTATTATTCGGTTATTAGAAAATTGGTATCGGGTATCGGGTATAATCGGGTATGGGTATAAGGTATGACCGGGTCCGGGTATTTACGGGTATTAATCGGGTACGGTTCCGGGTACGGGTATTGACATTAAAATGCATACCATATCCATACTCTACGGGTAGGGTCGGTTCCGGTTTCGGGTATAGAATACCCGGGTATAAAAAAAACCGGTTCCGGGTATTTTTTCGGGTACGGTTCCGGGTATGGGTTTTTTTTTCACCTCTAACATAAACATTAAGCACAACGGTAAAAAGAAAAAAGAAAAAAAAAAGAAAGTCAAATAAAAAATTTAAAACATAAAAACCAAATAAAAAATTTGAAAATCAAATCAAGTCCGGCATAATCAACTAAATTTCCGGCCACCAATTCCGGCATAATCAAGTCGTGACCTCAAACTGATAGTTTACCTTCCTATTCAATCTTCCATTAATTTCGTTTCAAAACCGTAACTACTGCACCTTTTAAGTTTAACCCTATATATATAAACCTCACTCAGCTATAACTTAATAGTAATAGCTAGCCACCACGTTGCGATTCAAGGTAACAGTTTAGTCGTTTTGATATACTAAATCAAAGCATCAATGTTTTAAGCACTTATACTTTATTTGAGAAGATGATCCGTTTCTTTATTATTTTATTCTTTTGAAAGCGTTTTTCAAGACTAATTTAGCTTTTAATTAATTGTTTATGACCCATAATTTCCTGGTTAAATAATAATAAAAAAAATTTACAATACACACTTTTAAACTGATAAAGTCAGTCGTGTTAATTATATTGCCGTTAAAATGATTTTTAGCTTATCTTTGTTTTTTTATGGGCATTTTACTCGGGTAGTAAAGCCATTAAGCATAACAATCATCAATACCCGAGTTCGATGGATTTCAACAGTTTCTTATTAGTTTGATGATCGAGGAAGTCCTTAAGGAAAAACCCTCTAATGGTTATATGAAATATTCAAATTAAGGTGCTACAAGTTTGCAAATATTAGAAGTAGTTGTTACGTGTTAAGGTCCGTAACAACTTATGTGTATATATGGATTCATTCAGAATCGTTATTTAATTGTTTATGTGAAGCTTTTCGAAACAAAAGATGTATACGTGAACCTATTTGTATGCATCTCACTGTTCTTAATATATCATTGTTTGCTTTTTTTATCTGCATGAACATATAGGACTTACTATCTTCATGGGAGGTATATTGAGCATAAATCAAGTTAAACCAACTGAATCATTTCATGCTCCACGTAAAAGGCGAAAAACATCATCATCATCATCATCAAGATTTTGGAGCGATAACCCTCGATTGATTCTCGGTCTTCCTGATGAAATGTCTCTTCAGATTCTTGCCAGAGTTCCCAGAATTTGGTATTTAAATTTGAAGGCGGTTTCGCGCATCTGGAAGTCTTCAGTAACAAGCCCTGAAATTTATAAAATCAGGAAAGAACTGGGCACCACAGAGGATTGGCTCTACATTTCAACCAAGGGCTATGACAGTAATCCGCCTTTATGGCACGCGTTGGACCCGGTTTCCAAAAAATGGCTAAGATTGCCACCTATTCCTGTATAAGACAGTTCGGGTTCTGGGATTGCCGATGTTGTGAGGGATGGCTCGGACTAGAGGTTCATGTAGATCGAACATTGTTTTCTGGTTGTGCCTTTGCAGCCATTGATGGCTGCCTCTACATGTTAGGTGGGTTCTCTAAAGATTCTAGTTCCACCCGTGTTTGGAAATACGACCCGGTTTTGAATTCTTGGAGTGAAGCAAACCCCATGTGTGTAGGTAGAGCTTGTTTTGAAACTGCAGTATTAAACGATATACTGTTTGTTGTTGGCGGCATTGGCAGGCATCCCAACGGTTGTACAACGCTAGAGTCAGCAGAGGTTTTTGATCCCCAAACCGGGTTATGGTCAGAAATACCAAGTGTGCCATTTACAAAAGCACGCGCTGCACCATCTGCGGTTTTAGAATATTTACCTGGAAATGTGGCGACAGGGCTGGCATGCTATAGGGGAAAGCTATATGTTCCTCAAAGTTTATATTTCTGGCCGGGTTTTTTTGGTGCGGGTGGTGAGGTTTATGATCCTGACACAAATTCATGGGACGATATGCCTTTGGGCATGGGTTATGGTTGGTCAGCTATGTTAGCGGGATTCAAAACGAGTGCGATTGTTGATGGTGATTTATATACATTGGATCCTTCAGGTTGTGTAGAAAGCGTGAAAGTGAAAGTTTATGATTGCTGGGATGATTCTTGGAAAGTGGTTAATGGAGACGTGCCTATACACGCAGAGTTATCGTATCTTCTCTCGGGTTTACTTGGGAAGCTTCATGTGGTCACTAAAGATGGTAACCGTATCGATGTGCTAAGGCGGTCTGATAAACAAGTTGATTTGATTGCATCATTAGATGAAGGAAGTTGTGAATCAAATATGTGGAATGTGATTGTTTCTAGGGATTTTGGTATTTGCAACCTTGAGGGATGTCAAAATCTTGATTTATAAGCGGGTTTTGAGATATTTGTGATTGGGTTGCCATTTTTGTGTTTGGTTTGATTTGTTTAAGAACTTGTTTAATTAAATAGGTTGACCCTTTAAATTAAAAGTAAAAAAACTAAAGTTTATATTTTATTAGGTCAAGACGCTTATGATGTGTATAACCCTTACAACTTGTGTACTGATTAACACCGCTAATTGTTTAGATTATAATATGTTAAAATCCCTAGAAACAATCACATTAACCAGTTAGGCGGAACCCTTTTGAATGTGAAATTTGAATGTGAAATAATTAAACAATCACATCAAGGTTAAAATATTTAGAGCGGAACCGTTTTGAATGTGAATATAATTAGGCCAGTTAGGCAGTTAATTTAACCCACCTGGATTATGGATTATGTAATATTACGTCCGTCAATGGGACTTGTCAAAAAAATGGCTGACAAAGAATTGATTAGAAAAACAGAAACCGGGTCATGTATGTTTTGTAGATGGTCAAACTGAAAGCAGAACCGCAGCTCAATCTCGGACTAATCATGCGTTGCCATATTCAAAAGTGTCACTCATCTTTCAACAACCTTCGAACTTTTTTCTTCTAGTGTATGATCTTCGGGTATTAGTGACCACTCCTCATATATTGGTCTCGCAACTCCACAGGATAACTTCTCTATGTATAAGATGTATGGTCAATGCTACCCAACATCAGGAAGGTGATGGCTATTTTCATATGATTGATGCAAAACCGCAATGTCGTGGCTTGTCTGCCTAGCTAAAAATCGCAGGCATTCATGAAAAGTCCTTTCAGCCATACAAAAGTACTTGACATACTCGTCTGGAGGATTATTACTTGTGAGTTGTTAGATGGTTGTGCCTGATGCCCGACTAATAATTATACAACATATATCCGATTAAATACTTAAGACAAATATGAATAACATTTTACAATCAAGTATAAAACGGATATTATCAATACCACACCCATAAAGGTAACATGTGTTTAATTTGTAGATGTAATTGTTTGACTTCTCTATACGGTTCTAGTTTTTTTTTTTAACTGCAATTCATTAACAAAAACCAAAACCCTTCCTACCAAGACGGTAGCAAGGGTCGGTACCAAACACAAAGCCGGAAACAATTACACAACCAAGTATTTCCATCTATCCCAATCTTGATTGATACAATTTGTCCTATTTTTGATTCACAAGAAACTCAAAAACTTTATGTCTCCAAACACTTTAGCGATCTTTTACTGGCTTGTTTTCGACAATGCATTTCGAACCTTCCATAAACACCAAATGGTCACCATAACAATGGAGTGAACCAGTTTTCTTTTATGCCCCACCTTTGAAATCTGTTTAACCGCTTCAAATAATTCTTGAACTTTTTTAACATTGAAAGCTTGAATATTGCACCACCTTCCAAATAATTTTTAGGTCCTTTATTGATTAAGTTGCACCTGATCTGAAACATGATTTTCTTATGTATGAGATCTTTAATTCTTTACTTCGTGCATAGGTCCTTTATTCGCATATTGGACATAAAAATCGATGAGTCAACTGATACCACACTGGAAAGAAGGAACCTGTTACTTTGCTTTAGGTTTTGGTGATGTTTTTATAGTTTTGTGAGTTATTGAGATAGAATGAAATGTTATTGTGATATTATGCCCTGTTCGTGAATCTTGGTTTTGTGAGTACTCAAGTGTGTACAATTCTTCAGACTTATCAGGTAACTAGAAAAGGTCAAATTGACCAATATATATATATATATATATATATATATATATATATATATATTTTTAGAAAGACAGTTTCTCGTTGTGTGCAATTTATAAATTTCTTAATCAATTAGTTCATATATTAAATCAAATTTAGTATGAGTTAAAGGTTCTCATTTTATATTTTAACTTAACCACTAGAAAATAGACCTTTAATGACACGTCATGCGCGTCATTAAAGGGGTAGATGACACGATATCACGTGTCAAGGAAGGCCATGTCATAAAAAAATGAAGCAAATTCGTGTGTCATCTTTTTATGACAAGCATTTTTTTGACACGCGTTTGCATGTCATGGTTTTAAGTATTATAAAAAAAAATTTTTGGCAGATTTATAATTTCCACATTAAATAATAACAATTAACGACTCATAATAAAACAAATTCATATATAGCAAAATAATTCATTTCATATAATATTTCATAACATACTAACAAACATTCAAAATAAACAATATTTCAAAGTTAACATTTCATTAACATCGATACGAACATTCACGGGTAAATAAAGGATGTCACAAAAGTAGACCACTCTTCACGAATTCCATCAATATCAGCATCCGTGTATTCATTATTCCCTCCTGCAACCTGAGAAAAAATTTAGATTATTAAACATCAAGTTCAAATTATTTGTCAAAAAAATTATATTTTGAATGATAATCTGATTTTTTTGAATTAAAGGGTTTAAGAAGTTTCAGAAAGAATACAGTTCATGCAGCTTCTAGTTTGTTTCTAAGATAAAGCTTTTTAACCAGTTTGAACTATTACATATAAAAACATAACCTGAATCTGATTACCTCTAGAGTACCATCTTCTTTATAAAGAGAATCATTTTGCGCGTTTTCATTAATCTTGTCTGATACAATAGGATATTTTGTCACAAGTATGAGAACAATGTCCTTAGCATCATAATATGATATTCTTCCAACCTGCCATGTAAACTGATATTTTAACAAAAGGAAAGAGTACATAAAACCGGCAATGTAGATTCTCTTGAGACATGTTGACTGTTACAAAAAAAGAAAGTTACTCGAAAGGATGAAAACTCAACTGTCCATGAAGAATTTAAGTCGATGAGACTATATGCAATCACATCACCTTCCTGCAAATTATTGAGAATATTATAATCATCCATTTTTGTGTGTGTGTGTGTGCACGATTAATTACTTACTAGTCCCTTTGACTAATCTTTAGCCCATTTATTTTTAGGCTTAGTTGTTTCAGGCTTTGAATAGGCTTGTTGAGGCTGCAGTTTTCAAGTTAGAATAAATGTATATAATTCCAACTTGAACATTAACATACAAATACCTTATTTTTTGCAATTTTAGCTATTTCTTTCATCCATTGTCTTTTAGCCTTTTACGTCTAGCACTTCTACTAGAGAGCTGACATTGGTTGTATTTTATGTCATACAAGTGGTTGACCCGGCGCGTTGCGCTGGGCTTGGCTGTGTTGGACTGGAGTTACGTCCATGATTCATGTATGATTAACTGCCATCATTTACAAAAGTTAAGTAGTGTTGGACAAACATTAAAGTTTTGGTTGAGCATTACATATAAATATTCCTAACTTCTAGGCATGTAAGATGTGCGCACCAAATTTTTGCAAAAGATGCTTTTGCTGCTGATGGCTGTCCGCTTTGACGCTTTCATGGTTGTTAAAAAGATATTCGTTAACAGAATTGCAGCTTCTTTGTTGGGCTAGTCTTTAGATAAAGTTTATGCTCCTGGTACAAAACCGTATTGAAAGGTGGTGTTAGCATAATGAAGTGGAGTTAGGAGGACATTTTTGGATTTGGAGTTTACCTTCAGTTGCCAAAAGCAAGACTTTTTTCGCATCCCGCTAATTCCTAACCTTCTTTTCAGGAGGCGAGTAATTACCTGCAGTTTTATAATAAGATTAGTTTTATGGGTTTTTTTAGCAAATATGTGTAACATAGTCGTAAAAGGCCAAGAAAGCAAATCGGTTCAATGGGCTCTGCGTAAAGGAGTCCAGCTTGACTTTTGCACTTGTTCAATCTCTTTCTCTTTTCCCTTTACACCATCATTATTTCTATTTTATTTTGAAAGGCCATCGTTATTTCTAATAGGTCTTTTTTAATTGGTATTTATGAATATAAGGCATATGCATAACTAATTATTAGTCAGATCCATGTTGACAGTTGCTAGTGTATCGGTATTGTTCTTGTGATTGTAGAAAAGTGAAAAGGATTTTAACAGTTTGGCTGATTTACTTATGGATGAATTTTGTGACCTATGTTGATATGACAGCAATGATGACGGGCATTTTCGGCATTCGACTGATCAAAACGCCTTCCGTATCTCAGGCCAAAGTGTGATTCTAACTGATGTGTTGCTGTTTTAAGGGAAAAAAATTGTGTGTGGAAGATTGTTAGTACCCATAAGAAATAAGAGAAACATTTTGGCTGAATCTTGAACTGTTACCTGTTGTTTTTCGGAGTAAGATAAGTTTTCCTATTTTCCTCAGCATCTTCAGATGATGTTATGGCCACAAGACATCGAATATAATCTAAAATAAGTATTTGGAGTTAATACATTCATAATATCGTTTTATAAAATAATTATGATGTGTTGTTTGTATTAGATGTTTATTGCAAATATTATTATGGTTGAATAAAACGAACTTCTAGTTGTAATCATTTGACCATACTGCGGGTTTTGCCCCTTAAAGTTGACTTATTTTCATTTTTCACTATGTCTATTGGCAATTTCATGTCTGTTTTAATTATTTCTTTATACATGTTTGCAACAAGTAGCTTGTTTGCTTTATTAGTTTATTGTATATTTCTAACTTTCATTAGTAAATATAGACATTCTAATCTGTCTTTATTCACACATTAAAAGATCATAATTTATTTAAGCTAAATCCAAGATTATTAATGTGTTAAGTAGGTAGATTCAAATAATTAAAAATCTCATATGATAAATGGTAACCATTCTTTAACGGGCCTGTTGTATTTATGAATGTAGGCCTGTTGTTTAGTCTAACATCTACAATTTGGCCTTTTATGTTATATATACAAGTAAAATTACATGGTTTAACGGGCTCATTTGTTAGCCCATATCGGTAATGAGCAAAGGCGAGGCAGGGCCTGTTCTTAAGTGAGCTCGCGAAGCCGGTCCATATCAGTTATGAGCAAAGACATATTAAACACACACACATATAAACCGAGAACATAGCTCCACCGTCCACACAAAGGTTATTTGGCTATTAAATTGTTAGATATAATTAAATTATACCCTTTAACCTTCACATATATTCAACACACACATATAAACATCCTCGATACACAAACGAACAACATCATCATCATCATCATCATCGTACTCAGTATATCCCACCAATAACAAACGAACAACATACAAATACAAAATAAACGATTGCTTACAGGAAACATACCTTAGATCCGGCCTGATAAAGATGCTGAATGAACGCGCGAAACCTTGAAGCTAAGCTGAAACATTAAAACCGGGAAAAACACATGAACGTCTAGACGAAAAAGTCACATTCACATTAGAACATTAACATAATGGATGTGAACACCTACACACACCACATAACACAGCAAAGTTAACTGTAACAACACAACTATTGATTAACATAAACGAATCCTAGAATCAGTACAACATAAAAATGTGAAACATATTCACAAACAGATACTTTAATAAAAAGTAAATCTTATACTGAATTGTCTTTTAAGTTAAAAATTTTGACCTAAATACCAAACCAATTTAATTTATGACATATAAAATAGGTTCACAATACAATCAGAACCCTTTAATACTTAAACGGGTTCATATCCCAGCAACCTGCAAACACGAACAGTTTAAGAACACTGGTGAAGCCAGAAAAGACCTAACTTAAGCAACAGCGCTATCCCAGATTTACCACAGCTCGTCAACAGGTACACACGTATTAGTCTGCTATCAAGCTACTGTTAGATAGGCTCTGCTAGAGTTTCTGTCAAACGACTTCTGCAATTTACTATCTAATATATAGCAAAATATATGAGCAAGGAACAAAGTTTGTGACGCCAAACTTCTTTCTTATACTAATTATATAATAGGGTCACCAAAAAACTTATTAATTACTAACCACGAATTCTGTACAACCATAAAAATAATATAATCATTATCACTATTACAAACCTTTTTAGCCATAGGAGTATTAGTCACTTGATTGACTTCTTCAACATTCCCTTGAAGCTTCTTTTCACTACTGTAAAACATGGATAAATAAAAACAAAATACTATAAGAATGTATTAGCAATTTTAGTACCTTTTCACAGTGGGAGGAGATTTAACTTTTTTGTTACTTGTTGCAGCCACTTTTTTAGTCTCTTTTGTACAATTGATCTTCTTGAGATGAGATGTATCATTATAAACATTTTCAATTTCCTCTGTTTCAACCTCATCTTCATCATCCAATGCAGCCAGACATGATTTCTTCTTTCTGTGATTCAAACATAAATCAATCAATCAATCAATCATACCCAGTAAAATCCCACCGACAGCAGAGCTATAGGTAGGGTCTGGGGAGGGTGGGATGTAGGCACACCGTACCTCTATCCAAAGGAATAAAGAGGTGGCTTCCAGAGAGACCCTCGGCTCTAAGAACATAAATGAAAGAACAAATATCTTACAGAAGTGTTTTGATTCAAACATAAATGAAAGAACAAATATCTTACAGAAGTGTTTTGATTGAAATTTGTTTTGCAATATTAAGACTTGAAATCACAAAGGTTATTACCGTTTGGATAAACAGATTCTGCTTCTAGCTAATAAGTGTTCATTTCCATATCATCTTCGACAAAAACTAACTTTCTAAAGATAAAAGAATATTAACTATTATGCTAACCTGATCTGAGAGGCCTTTATTCCCATTTCACAAATGCCCTCCCTCTTTCTATAACAAAAATGTATTATTTTTTATCATTTTATCTATTAACTTATCAACTTACCATTCAAGCAAACATCTGATTATCTAATTATTATAACATCAGGAAACATAACCCTAAACAAGGCTTACTTCAAGTTCTGAATATTTGAGGAGCTAAACTGATTCAATCTTTTTTTTAGGTATTATTTTTCAGATTAATCATGGTTTCTGCAGCCTAGATAAGATCTATAGATTTTTTCAGGTCATTAATCCTCAAAAAATTTATTCACTATTCAGATTATTATAATACAGAGGATGTACAATTAACACTTATATACTAACACAACAAGAGATTAAGCAGATTAAACCTAACCAATTTATGCATTAGTTTAAGTTTAACCAATTTATGCTTCAGCAGATCCGTAAAGCCACTTTATGCCCCAATTTAACACAGAAAGTAACAGATTATACCGTAAACAACGAGTAATTAGAGCCGTAATTGTGAATTAGATGCAACAAATCCTTAGATCCAGAGCCGTAGTTGTAAAGCCAGAGCCATAATTGAGCGATCGATGATGAGAGATATGATGATGGATTAACCAAAATTATAAAGTGAGATTGAGCCCTAGATATGAGATAGATATGAGAGGTCGATGAGATGAGAGGGTTTTTGCACTTATTTTTTTTTTAACTAAAATATTGACAAGCAAACACGTGTCTTTGTTTCTCTAATTTTTTATAAAAGTTGACAATATTTAGTGACACGCGGTTTTTACACGTCATAAAATTACTGTGTGTCATGATTGGCGTGTCATTAAAGGTATATTTTCTACTAGTGTTAAGAGCTATGATGATGAGATTTAATATGCCCTACTTCTTTATTTAATATAATAACTAGATGTGGGAAAATGGACGGTTTGAAAAACGAGTTGGTTTGAATTTAAACACTTTGTTTAAATGGTTTCATTTTTAGTTTTTGATGAATAATAGTGTGTCAACTATGATTACACAGTTATATTATTTCAGTAAATCAAATTTTCTTTTTTGTGCTAGCCGTGTATCACATGGAATGCAGACTATAGATGTCCTTGTTACGCGCGAACTTAAAAGAATAAGAGAAGCTGCTACATTTACAAAGAAATCTAAACCAGGTATTTTATTAAGATAATTTATTTTAACCCTGTTGAACATTAATTTTGTTTTTGTACTGTTTAGAGTACCGAATCTGCAATTCGGTTATGGAAACATGTCGAAACTAGATCACAATCAGTACCCTTAATGCCTTATTTTCATTAGGTTTGATAACAAAAAAGTCAACTTTTATTCTTTGTATTATGATGGTATTAAGAATACTAATGCTTATTGCAGGAATATATTGGTGTTGGAAAATTTGAGGGCTATAAAATTTTGTTCGTTCAGATGGTACTAATTTTGTTCAAGTAAGTCGATTTTAGAATTTGTTGTGTGTGTGTATCTAGACTATAATTTGGTTATGCATCAGGAATACTACAATGGTGATCTTCAACAATATTATGAAACACTTGATTTCAAAAGGGTGACTGTGGCTTAGGAATGAGCTTAGGATGATACCAGTACCAATCCTAAAAATCCTAAATATTTGGTACCGTTATTTCGTGCAAAATTCGGGAAATGCCTGTACCGAAAATTCAAAACTTGGTACCGATGGTACCGGATTCCATTTAACAATTCGTATACCTATATCCTTAAATATTTATTTGACATTTTTTTTCTAGGATTATGTGGAAGGCCACACTTAAGTTATGAGCTGCAAATTTCCATTGTAATCTCATTTCGGTTGGCATTAAGTGTTTGTTTGTTATAATAAATTAATATAGATGTTTTTAAATCAAATAAAGATTGTAATATTGGTACGTTTAGTCTTTGGGTCGGGTCTAAATGTCCGATGTTCAGAACCATAAGAAATATGATTGTGAAAAAGTTGATACCAATTTGAGTATGGTCCCAAATAACTGTAAGTTTCTTTGTTTGTAATCCATTTTTTATCATCAAAAATTTAAGTGAGATGTCGTTTCTATTTACTCAATAGACGTTTGTAATTAGAACTTTTCATTGTGTTTCACTTTTATGTGTAATAATTTTTAGTTAGTAATACATAATTTATGATTTACATTCTACTAAACTTCATTGTGTTTCACTTTCATATTTTATTTATAAGTCATTTCAATAATACATAATTTACGATTTGCAATTTTTTATTATTCATCGCGTGTGGTACACGAGTACCTAACCTAATATAATAATAATTTATAACCAAGGACCTAATCAAATTTCCTTATAAATTAAAGGGCTAAAACCGTAAAGGGCTAAACTATAGTGTAGAAAGTCGTTTTGATTTAATATATAGTATAACTAGCTTTCATCCCTTGTATTACAGTATTATCAGTTTCTAATATTTATATTTCTTTTTAGATTTTAATTTTATTTATTGTAAGAAAGTTAATAATGCAATTAAGATTTGAAGATGAAATGGTTTCACAAATAAATTAGATGTTATAACCCGTTTTAAAAACTATCTCGGTTTGGTGAGACCCATGACCCGCTTATTTTTTACTATAAAATTGTTTCTTAATTATAAATAATTTTTTTTTAAAAAAAATAGGATATTAATTTTTAGTATATCCTTATTTTATAAGAATTTTTATATCAAATATTTGATGAGATTATCTCATTTAAGGATTTCTGGGTTTGGTGAGACTCATACCCGTGAATTCAGTCAAGTGCATGAGAAGCCTTCATTTACGAGTAAAGCAATCTCGTGGCTTGAGAAAAAGTAGAGAGCAACCAGAGAGCTTTTAAATATTTCATTTATTTATATATATATATATATATATATATATATTATAGATGGTTTAGGATAAAATACAAAGTAACAAAAAATGAGAAGTGTGAAAAGTAATCTAGTCCATTGATCTTATATTTGAATGGTTGTGATTAATTTGAGAAGAAAAAAGTGATGGAAAGGGCATATGTCACACTCGGCCTAAGGGCTTAGCCGTGTGACCAATAGTTGGTACGGGTTCTGTCAATTTATCAAAGTTTGGTTACGCAGGAAAATATTTAATAACATATTTACTTTCATAACATAGGGAATTAAATACCCTTTTCGTTTTACAAAATTACTTGCTTTATAAACAAGTTAATATATATGCATCGTTTACGAAATTAGCTGAGCCATCGGCTGTATTCTATGCCTAGCGATCTTCTGTTTCCACTAGCATGTCCACCTCTATACTTTACCCCTGGTAACTTGAAAACATTTTTTTTAAAATACGTCAGCTATATACTGGTGAATAACACTGACTCAATAAAAGGTTTTCATAATTTGTTACGAAACAACACCAATAATGTTCAATGACTCAGTGGGTCTCAATCTTATCTCATCGGAACTAAACATACGCACAAACCACTACAGGGACGGTTACGCGCCCCATGGCCTGTATGACTATAGTGCGCCCACTACAGTACATATATGTAAGGATTCAGACACATGTGTATTTTAGCCAAAGCGTCTAATACTGCCTTGTATCTAAATGTTTTAGAGGATTTGAACCAACCCTCATGTAAATACTTTTCTAACTCTTTACGTAAGGATAACCCTCCATAACTTAAAAGAGTAAATACTTAAAAAAAAGACAATAATAATACATATTCATGATATTAAAAATGTTAGGCTTATTCACGTCATAAAGAAAGTTAAAACATATTCAAGCTATATAAAGGTTGAGCGTATTCACATTTTTAAATTCTTTGATAATTACTTGTATATAAGCCGGTCAATTGATTATAATCTATAACCTAATAACATAATAGGTCATTTAATAATATAGTAACAACAAAATAATACTAGTCGTAAATTATGATAACTTAATATGCTTGGGTAAATATTTTACCTCTTATTATCGGTTACTTAACATAAATGCTTAAGACTCGTGCTCGCTACCGTCACCGCTTACCGCCGTCGTAGTATTGCTATATTTTTACTGCAACCAAAATCCTATACTAATCGACCTCCATTTAGACTGTATATCACCACTCACTTACACTCTTGATCTATCACACTTTTAATTATTTAATTGTTATTTATGAATTGTTATTATACTATATATTAATTTAAAACTTCTTAAGGCATTGTGTGTTGTACTATATGCATAGCCTGTTGTACACGTTCGATCTTCATTGCCGATTGCCAAGTCCGTAAAATGTTGTAAGCGTTGTTGTTTTAGTTGTGCTCCTTACCACCGCCACAACCATCCACTCATGTTTCTTCAACACACTGATACCTATTCCTCATGCTCCTATTCTCATTCACAACCGCACATTTCATTTCTAGAGCAGTCTGCCGATTTCCGGCGACCCTAGTGACTACGACGGTCGCAACCCGCACATGGAAGTGAAGACCATCTGACGATTTCTGACAACTTCAACAGAGGCTGCGGTTGTAAAACTATCTAACGATAAAGAAGGTGCTTTTCTTCTCTCTCATTATTTTATACGTATCTGTCTGTTTATAATCGTGAACATAATTAGTGATTTTGGTTTTCATTTACGGTGTTTATTTGGGTTTCTCACAGGTGACATTTGAAGGATTTGCAGGTGCCAGAGACATTCCCAAAAGGTCATATGTTTTAATGTGCAATTTTAGCGTATCAAGACTCTTTTGTTTGATTCAAAGTGTTCTAAGAATAATTTTATTGACTTTCTTGGGGATTCTTGGATTTGGATGTCAATGATCCCATCCCTTGTGGGTGTTTGATTAGAAAGACAAAACAAGAAATTTTGGTGTGTTTGGTTAAGGACAAAAAGTGGTTTTATTTTCTAATTTTGCAGCATGTTTATGAGGTATCATCTGATATAGAAAACTGGACTCTACTTGATGGGATCTAAACTAAAACTCCAAAGTCAAGATGTAACACCCCGGTTAATGCGAAATATGCCCGAGTGTAACGTATATATTTTTCAAAACACATGTGACACTATTAAGTGACAATATTATCATTAATTCATTCAAAGGCATCAAGTACACATGTTGTTGCAAATAAAGAAAATACAAAGAAAATGAAACATTCAACTCTTATTTAATATATCCTAGGTATAGTGTCTTCATCAGTTTCATCCTTTAATATTGTACCTGTAACATATATATAAAATAATGTCAACTAACTTAATAGTTGGTGAATTCACACAGTTTAAATACTACATAAAAACCATACAATTTCATGAAAACTTGTGAAAAGCAAATAAGGGTTCTTTACACTCGAATTAAATGTCCTGAGTGTAAAGAATAAATGAAGGTTTTTTCCAGTTGGGATTGTGCAACAACGTACTCAAAACGGGGTCCCTTTTCCACTTGAAACACGGTCCTGAGTGCAAAGAGGGGTGTATGATCATACTTATCGAAGAAATCCATGCACATAATATTTGAGCAAGTAACAAGTAAACACACAAGTCCATGATGCGAATTGTAGTTTGTAATAAGAATAAATCAGCAAATGGGTTTGAATACGATATATATGTTACCCCCAAAATATGTAAAACGTTAAAAAGGGGGGTGTGAGAAACTCACCTTTAAGTTGAAGACAAACTTGAAATAAAATGAATGTGCGTAAATGAAACCGAAGCAATTGAACGTCACGAACTAGAAATAAAAGCACAAATAATATTAACTAACGACTTATAAAAAGTAGAAAAATCGAGTTTTCGGGATTTTGAAGTGTTGAATGTACATTTTATTATGGAGTTGGATATTATAATATTATTTATACATTAACAAATTTTAAAGAATTATTAATTTAATATTAGTTTTAAATTACGAGATTAATATCAAATTTGAATATTATAACGTTTATAGAAATTTTGATGTTAACGGTATATTTTATTTTCAATAACGAATATGTTTACGAATTTTAAAGTTTAACGAACAAAAATATGTATACATATATATAAGTTAAACTAGTTTTAGACGAACTTGACGGGTTTGAGATTTATGATGTTTATGAATTATGGATCTTAACGGAATTTTAATTTTAAAAAAATAATTACGTTAGCATGATATAAAGTTTAACGAAATAAAAGTTATTAATAACATATTAATCGGGCTTCTAACGAAAACTTAACGGAAACGAAAGTCGGGTTTTTAGGTGAAAAATGATAACTATAATTTATATTTAATTTAGTTTAACTTAAAATAATTTTATTTGATTTATAATAATTTTTAATAATTTAATTAGATTAATATATTTTAAAGAAAAGGTTAAAAAAACAACAAAAATGCTTTGACCCGGGTCCGAACCCGGATCCTCAGGTTGTAACACTCATGAACTAAAAACGGACCAACTTGTTAAATTTGTTAAGATAACAGAAACTAATATATATAAAACATGTTACAAGTTCATCTTCTTCATTATAACCCTAGAAATTCAAATCTGTTAATCCGCTCCATGATTGCCCGAACTAAGTTAGGGGTTTTGTTAGTCACTTAAAAACAATACGAATGCATATAAAGTTTACCTCAAACCGTTCCTGAATGATGGTGAACGGAGTTCGCCGGAAAACAAACTTGATCGAATTAATTGAAGGTTTTAGAAAGTATTTTAGATGAAAAAGATGATTGGTACGAGTTTATATGATGGTTAGCATCCTATTTATATTACTAATTGGAGCATTGGTAGTTTAATTTATAGTTAATTGGATTTTAAAAAACATTCGGCCGTCTCGCTTCGGTTACCGCTTAATTATCCATCAATTATGAGTTTATACCACTAATTGACTGGTCATTGACGAGTCTTGGTCAAGGAAATAGATCAACAAACAATTTATTTGATTCAAAATGCGTTAAAAATGGTGTAACGTGCCTTGCCGGAGGCCGTTTTCAGCCGTCGGAGAATCCACTGGAAAAATGTGTGTGTGTGGGTGGGGAGGGGGGGGGGGGTACGAGCTGGGTTAGGGATAGTTAAATTAATTTAAATTTAAATGTTACACTTTTGGACCTTGTACTTTCAAGTCTTATATCAACAAGTTTAAATATATATACCATCTAAACCTTGCAATTTATAATGTTTTAGAATGAAAGTAAAAGTTTATAAATTGGATTATTTCCGTACTATACTCGATTATGTAAATATGTTAAGACTTGAAGTTTCGTTAATTAACAAAACGAAATAGGTAATAAATGAATAATGACTATAAAACGTCGTAATTATTATTAAATTATCGAACGATAATTACAAATACATTTAAACGACGACACGGGTTGGTTTAATGAATACATTATAAAAATACATAAAACGAAACTTGAAATATGTATTTTATATATATTTATAAATAAAACCGAAAAATTTAAAATGAATTGGGTTTTCGGGTTTGAATGGTAACGAACGTTACAAGACTTAAAAATTTTGGAAATTCCGTCCCGAAATTAAAATAAAAATAGATATTTTAAAAGAGAACAACTAGTATACGGAGTTGTGAAAAATTTTAACAATTTTATGCATACATAATTAAGATACGATAACGCCGATCTATGAATGACCCGAAAGAACGCCACAAATAAAAAATATGACAATGACACTTATATATCAGATGTACCAGCGACGTATCCACCATGCCCTTATCATATTGTATTTGTCCCATTCCCCAAAATCATTTCAAGTTCTGAGTTATTTCACACAACCGGACTTATTACATTTTCTATGTGAGGACTTTGATAATTACGTGCCCACCCATAATACATCTATCGTCGAACGGTCCATATAACTTGCTCTATTGTGTGGCTTTTAAGACATAGACATTAGATTGATTAATAAAATTCTCATATAGAACGTTGAAAATCAAAACAATGAATTAGAAGTAGGGGTGTTCAAGAAATCCGAAATCCAAAAAAAAAAAACAAAATCCGAACCGGAACCGAAACCCAAATAACCGATCCGAATTCTTATTCGGATATTCGGATCGGATCAATCCGAATATACGAATAACTAATTCGGATTCGGATATGGAATTTAAAAAATTCGGGCTGTTCGGATAATTCGGATATCCGTTTAATTCGAATAAAAAATATGTTTTTAGTGGTATTTTCCGGTTTGGTATATTTATAAGACTGTTATTTGAAGTATAAACTATAAATTTGTGTTAAGAGTAATTCGTATTTTCCGGTTTGTATGTTTAATGTGATTCTAAACTATTAAATGTTAGGAATAAAAAAATAGGAAAATTTTTTAGGTTTATTTCGGATAATTCGGATAATTTCGGATTATTCAGATAATATCCGAATCCGATCCGAATTGAATTCAGATAGATTCGGATCGTATAGGAATATTTCTAATTCGGATCGGATTGGATAGGGTCCAAAAATTTTCAAATCCGAATAACCCGAATCGAATAATCCGTTATCCGATTCGATGAACACCTCTAATTAGAAGGGTAAAAACATTACAAAACATATTGTTAGACCATTCAAGCCAAGGATAACGTGAAAATACTAAGTCAAGTTAATGAAATCTTCATGGTCTAAACCAAGTAAACGATGTTGAAAACGAAATAAACGAGGTAATGAAATTACAGAACGAAAACATTAGAATTGTGAACATCGTAACATGTAATTGAAATAATGGGGTCGAGAATAATGTGGTAGGTAAGCGTAGCATTTAACCAAAGAAATATGATCACGTAAATTGACAACGCATTGGGTTCGAGAATAGATTAGATAAACGAAACTTTTAAATATAAAAAAGTTTAATAAATGTAAATCTCTGAATAAATTTCAACGTAACTAGAGGTAACATTGAGATGAATAAACGTTTACATCTTACAAACATGTAAATCTATGATAAAATAAAATGGCTAAACGGAATTTTAATATCAAAATCGTTTAAGTCTGTAAAAAGAAAATTTCCAATAGTAACTTTGTGCTCATCAAAGTAAACAATTGGAATTTCGAAATCAAAATAAAGCATTTGTCTCAGATTGATGAAATCAAGAACAACTAAATGGTTCAAATAAAACATTGAGTGGAAGAGAAGCAAACGAATAACCAAAACAATTTGTGTAAAAATAACATAACATAAATTCAGCATGTACATGAGACACAGTCCCAGTTTTAAGTAAAAGAATTCGTTAGGAGAAAATCGGTCACCATAGTCAAATGTAGAAATAAAATGAAAATACAGTTTCTATTAGGTAACTATGTACATATACATGTTCATAGTGTAACAACTCAGACTTAAAAAAAACCCGACTCATTTCGATGTTTGGGAAATTTTATCACATTTATCGAGTAACTAATATTTTATTTAATTATATGTAATTATTATACACAAATAACCTTAAAAGATATTCAAACTTTAACCCAAAACCAAACTTTAACCCTTTAGTGTCTCCACCTCAGTAATTCAGGGTCTATTTGCAACTTCTGCATATATTATATTATTATATTCCTAACCCTTTTACCCAAACCCATATCTTGACCCGTTTACCCAATAACCCGACCCCAAATCTAAACCTTAATCACAATCCGATCTCAATTAGGGATTTCTTGGCCCTGAATTCTCGTATTGGATTTAGAAACTGAATCAAAAACATATTAGACATACCTATTTCGGCTAAATCGTCAATATTATTTCATTAGTTGGATCATAATAAATCTACGATTCATATATCTTATAAGCCGACCCTAACCCTAGATGAAGATACATAAAACGTTAACATAAACTCAGTTAAATCTGCAGTCCCAACCCTCAAGACGTCGTCGCCCTTAACCCCCTATCTGATTGAGTTATATTTAGCCGTTGTATGTTCGTTCATCATTAAGCACCGACGGCCCTGTTAATAACAATTACACCCTTAATGGATGTTCGTTTAAGATATTCGTTTATATCATTGTAATCGGCTTTCAGTGTTGATCAGTAACCCTAACATTAATTTATCAAATTCATAACGATTTAATCAATTAGGAACCTAGGTTCTTCGCGTGAATATGGTCTTTAAGTATTCTGTTTATTTATTTTTCCTTTGTTGATTGTATC
The DNA here is from genome assembly GCF_021521415.1 of Bidens hawaiensis. Taxonomy (NCBI): domain Eukaryota; kingdom Viridiplantae; phylum Streptophyta; class Magnoliopsida; order Asterales; family Asteraceae; genus Bidens; species Bidens hawaiensis. The sequence goes on from NW_027495237.1 coordinate 211,219, forward strand.
AATTGTTTGGGTAAACAGACGGTTTTGGGTTTGGATGTGTGTTTCGTTGTAAACGGCTGCCGGCGAGGGTTTGATTCCCGGCAACCAGTTTTTGGTGGAATTATTTTATTTCTTTATTATTTTTAACTCATTTAACTATTATTGTAATATGTTTAATCAATTAATAAATATATTAATCAGTATTGTATAAAATCGACTTAATAACCGATCATTTTTTTTCGTACTTGGTTAAAACCCTATATATTTATATATATATGTATGTATATGTAATATATTATAAAAGGATTTGTTTATTTAAAATAAATTAGAATATATATATTAAACCTTATTATGTTATATGATTATTAAGTATTTTATAAAAGAATTTTAGTTATATAAGTTATTTATTGTTTATTATTGATTAATTACATTATGTATTTAAAAGAAAGCTTTATTAATAATAAGATACGTTAAACGTTTAATTAGTTCAAAAGAAATGATTAAAACGAATCTCTTTATACAAACTATAAAATCTTTATAATTATTTATTTAAATGTTTTGTATTTTATATAATCAAAATCATATTTATTTTGATACAACTTTGATGATAAAATTTATAATATGTAACATCCCGAAATTTTCAAGAATAACATTTTATATATTATTTATCTATGATGGAAAAGTTGCTTGATTTAGTAGAGACTTAATAAAATAATAGAAATGAAAGAATAAGTAGGTTTTTAGATGGAATTAATTATGGACCAAAAAGGAAAGATGAGCCTTAGGTCCATGGGCATAAGGGAGTATAAATACCCCTTAAACCCTAAACCTTTCCATTTTTATCCATCTCTACACCATAGTCTACACCTTGGAAATCACACACAAACACCATCCTATATCCCGAGCCAAGATCCGAAGGTGGAAACCCGAACCCGTTGGTGCTAGGTCGTCGTAACGAACCAAAACAACATCAAGACTAGACCGTGTTCGTAAACCGACTCATTTAATGTACGTTTATAACGAGAACTTGTTCGTTTAAGTTCGGATCTAGTCTAGAAATCATAGATCTGTTTGAGTATGGTATAAACGAATCCAACGCAATAAATATCACTGAAATCCGTTAACAATTGATAGGTTAATTTGTCAATGAATAATCAGGTTATAAACAAGCAAATCACACCCTTTAAACGTAAATGTTGGACTGACTGGATGGTTGGGGTTTGTTGGCGCTGGTATGGCGAATCCATTGATACCAGATTCGTGTAGTTTCATCAAGAAATGAGGATTAATTGGAAATCCAATGGCTGTAGACTGTGTATTGTTCATATTAATTTTGACTTTGACCTCTAAGTTAAAGTCTGGATAAGATTGATGCAATTCGCTAAGATAAGGTAACGAATTAGTTAACCAATTCGTCATGATAAGATAACGAATCAGTTTCCCAGTTCGTTATGATCAGATAACGAATCAAGTGATTCGTTACTCACCCAATTCGTTATGTTAAGATAATTCCTTATGTTAAGATAACGAATCAGGTCACGTCTAGATAACGAATTAGATAACGAACTAATCTAACGAATCTGATCATGTAAGATGTCGAATCTAAAAACGAATCAGGTGATTCGTTACTCACCAATTCGCTAAGTTCTGATAATGAATTAGACCACGAAGTAGGCTGCGTTCAGATAACGAATTAGGTTTAATTCGCTATAACGAATGAGTGGGAGAATAAAATAATAATTTAAAATCCTAATGGAAAATGTGTTAAGCTGGTTAATGGAAATAAAATTTTTCCAAGCTGACATGACAGCTCGACCCCAGCCAGGGGCTCTGACCCTTGGACCCTGCTAGGGGCTGCTGCCTCTAGACCCGCTGCCAGGGGCACTGCCCCCGGATCCCCTTTCGTTGAGGGTTATAATTAGACTAGAAACGCGATATGGGTAGTGATAGTTAATTGATATGTGTAATTGTTATACAGTTAGTCGCGCAAAGCTAAAGAATAGAATAACTATTAACGGTGAACGTAACCGCATTCAGGTGAGTATCTAGCCCCATTCCTTGTTATGTTTTCGGGGCTATGTGCATACTCGATCTGATTAGTTAATACACTTACCTTAAGTGGTAAGTGTATGCTATATATGATATAATGGATAGATATGAATGGTTGCTTGTCGGTACGTGAACGATCTTCGGATATTGCGCGTACTGTCAGGTTATAAATAAAGATATGAATGTTATATGAAATGTATGGATGATGTATGAACGTTATGAATGAATGCTTGTCAGGACGTGAACGATCTTTGACACTGCACATAACGACAAGGAGTATGATTGTTAAATGAATGATGTGAAGAACGCATAGAGTGTTCTTATGCTACGATGTAATTGTTGTATATGCAAAGTAAGTGTATGCATGTACAGGAACGATAAATGAGCTCTACGTCTGACGTAGTAAGTTAGGATGGCAAATCCCCCTAATTTCCGTTGGATATAGACTTGGCATGTGATGGCGTAGTTAAGGACTGTGGGCCTTGTACATGTTATAGATGATAGTTGAGAACGTAGGTAAGGACTGCGGCCCTTATACGTGTTATAGATGATAGATGAGAACGTAGTTAAGGACTGTGGGCCTTATACGTACTGCGAATAAGATCCAGCATAGGAAAGGAATGCAGACCTTATACGTGCTGTAATTATGTTGTGGTAGCATAGGGGAGGACTGCGGACCTCGTACGTGCTATGAACTTGGTTGCAACATAGGGAAGGACTGCGGACCTTGTACGTGTTGTTATTGTAGGATGGTATAGGGAATGACTGCGGAACTTGCATGTACCATAACTAGTGAACATAGGTAAGTACTGCGGACCTTTTACGTGTTCACGACCTTGAGTACAGGTATAGACGGCAGACTATGAACATACTCTCGGTAGGCTGAGGTAGGTAATAGTATGTGTGCATGAATGTATGTTGGAAAGGTAACTAGTTAAGTATGGATATGTATCTTCGGATATATATATGTATGTATGATATGTGTATGTATTGTATGTCGCTTGATTAACTAGAACTCACTCAGCGTAGCTGACTTTTAGTATGCACGCAGGTAAGTAGATTGGGACAGCTAACTTGAGCGGACACATGTTGGGCGAATAAGAGACTGGCATCTGAAGACTCAAGATGTTTTGATGTTAATTGACGTTTATTTTGAAAGACAAGAATGTTCAATTAAGACAAGTTATGAATTATTATGTAATGTTTTATGAAAGTTTTATTATTCCAGGAAAGTTTTAATTAACTCTGATATTTAGAACTATGTTTATGAGTAAATCCAACGTCCAAAGTGAGGCACCGAGATCGGGGCCTTACATAATAAATCTAAATAATATTTAACTTTCGTAAGAACACACCCGATCATCTAATCCCGAACCTCTATCTAGTTTAGCCTTGTATTCGATCCATATTTATTTTTGTTCCGCAATTTTTGTTACTTAGGATTCTGTCGGTAATTCTCGAAGAGCGTGACTTATCACTTTCTTATTGAAATTATCTCTTGCTTAATTATCAAGGTGAGTACCACATTCCCCTATTTTTACTCGTTTTTCATATTTTGGGGACATATGCATAAATTATATTTCTCATATATATAATTATACTCAAAACTGCAACTATTGTCTTATGTGTTAACAACTTATACCTTACTTGTTTATGTGCTTACTTGCTTTATATGCTTCTGCATTCGGAGAGGTCCAGCATAATCTCATAATAGTATGATCATACGCCAGTCGTTATAGCCTTTGTACTTCTAGAAATCTCATGTATACTTGCTCATTTGGTTAATTTGTTATTCTCATATAACTTATTACAATTACTTATTTTTATATATACTATATGTATATTTAAACTGGTATGTTGTTCACTCAACATGTGTTGTTGACAAAATTCTATTTTCTACGCATATGCAGGTTATCGTAGAAATTTAATGCAGGTTGGTGAAGACTTAGTGAAGAATTTAAGTTAGAAAATAATTAATCAAGATCATTTGTGTTATAAGTTGTATTGTTGTATGTGTACGAAATTTGTATTTGTTTGTATTTGATTTATGAAAACTTAATTTAATTAATAGATATTGTCATTTAAATAATGTTGCATGATAGTAACCTTTGAAAAACTGTGAGCAATCAGTTCGCGCCCCGGCATTTCCGCCGTAGGTTGGGGTGTGACGCATAGTCCCAATTTCCACCTAACAGTTACGTTGATGGGAAATTGGTCATAGACCCCAAAATAACAGACGTAAACTGATTCAAAAAAATGCGACTAAGAATGATGTACGAATTTTCGTTTTGTAAAATACAAACGAATATGGATCAAAGATCAATGAACAACCGAAATAAACATCATAAACAACATTCTAAAGAAGTGGATAAAAAAATCAATTTGGATAAGTCCGAAAAATACGTGAAGGAGAAATTGAAGAAAAGAAAATGCAGCTTGCGATGTTTGTCTTTCAAGTGTCAGTTTGATTGTGGTATGAAAGTTGACGTGGGAGGTGGTGCCATGTTTTCTTAGCTGAAACTCATTGTCGTTAACGAAAAGGAAGGAAAGGAAGGGATATAACATATGTTTTAATTTACGAAAATCGGTTGTAAATCGTGATGCTTTTATATCTCTTGGTAAAATAAGATTTATTCTATTTTATTTAGGCAAAAAGTTTTTTTAGCTATTGCTAAGACTTGCAAATTTTATGAAATTTTTATCGTAAAAACAAATGTTTTCTTTTGGCTAGCGACGTAGGAAAAATAATTGTCAGATTACCTGACTTGTTGAATGAAAAAAATAGCCTCAAAGGGCTTAGAACTTGTTTGAAACAAAAAATTTACTTTAAATATATTATTTGAAAGAATAATTATAATATTAATAGTAGTGACGATTATACTAGTAATAATAATAATAATAATAACGATAATGACGGTAGTAGTAGTAATAATAATAATAATAATAATAATAATGACGATGACGACGACGGTAATAATAATAATAGAGATAATGAATCATTTGGATTTGTTTGAAGTCATTTTTAAAGAGAATCTATTTGATTTAAAATTAAATATTTATATTAACCACATATTTAGTAAAAGAAAGAATATATATATATATATATATATATATATATATATATATATTATGCAAAAGAAAATATAGGCGAGTTGGATGGGTTTGTAAAATCTATGGGTTGAAACAGAAAATTTGAATAGAATAGACAAGGGCTGCGGGGTAAGGTATTGCATGGCGGAAATAAGTTATGCCTTTCGAAGTATGACGGGTGTGCTCGGGTCACCATAATGACGGAAGGCTTGAAGTATATTGAGACAAATGGTTAGGTATAGGTCGGCGGGTGGCGTTGAGTTTAGGTAGGTTTTAGCAATAAGTGGTAATTGAATCTACCACAAATTGAAGTATATTAACGTTTCAGGGAAGTAAAGTGGAGAGATTTACACACACTACCCAAAGGGTGTGTTTCTGTGCGAGGCTTATCGGTTGGGTTGGGTTTGAGTTTCCAAGAATTGTGCTGGGTTTGAATTTGAATTTACGATGGCGATGCAGGTGCGTGTTGTTTAACGTGGGGTGATCGGGATCGCGGGGGCTAATTGCTTGATAACTTGGATTGTCCTATTGAGGGTTGAGTGCGATAACTAGGGAAACGAGAAGGCATGATAACGAAACGTGAAGAATTCGCGTGACTTGGGACGTAAGTATGAAAACGACTAATAGATACATCAATAAAAACAAGTAAAGAAAAGAAATCGTATGAAACAAAATTTGAAATCGAAATTGGAATTCCCATGAGACGTCATGAGTTTTCACATTTCAATGAACGAAAATCTCATAAATTATTGAATAACCATATGGAAAAAGTATTAAACTTAATAATAAATAGTGAACTCGAATTGAAAATCGAGTGTTCATGTACCACCATGAATTTTTGAAATTTTCAATTCTAAAATATAATAGTAAATGGATATAGTAATAAGGTAATCGAATCGAAATCAACCATTCATGTCTCACCATGGACTTTCGAATATTTTTTTTCAATTCTAAAACACAATAGAAAAATAATAAAGTAATTGTTTTGAAATTCAGTTATTACCTTTCGAAACTTTAAAGTTTTAAACTGTAAATGAATGTATAAATAAAGAAAACGAGTCACAAAATTTTTAAACTTAACTAATTCCGTATCAAAATGCGTAATTAAATCGAACCGAAAGCTGAGTATTCGTGTATCACCACGACTTGACAGACTTTCAATTAAAACACAAGAATCAAAATGTATAATTAAATCGAACCAAAATCTGGGTATTCGTGTATCACAACGACTTGACAGACTTTAAGTTAAATCAAGTTGTAAAACATAGAGAGTCGGACGTCAGAAGTCGAATGAACCATTGAAAACTGAAAATCGAAAATTTAATTATTGAAAATCCTTGAAAATCTCTACATTACGCATATGCCTTGGACTTGTGTGTAATGTTTGTTTACATAAGGCGAAATATAACAACATGTGTGTACATGTGGCAAAACAAATCAATAATAACCATATAATGTGCATTGAACAATCAAATAGGGTCCACATAATTTTAATCATGCAACCCTAAAAAAAGTAAAAATAAGCTATAACCAACTAGAACACTACGTCTAATGTTCTATCTTATAGTCAAGGATCTGATACCAATTTGTAAAACCCTGACTAAAGCGAAATATTCCCGTGTGTGATGTACATATTGTTCAAAACACATGTGACACTATTAAGTGGCAATATTATCATTAATTCATTCAAATGCATCAAGTACACATGTTGTTGCAATTAAAGAAATTACAATGAAAATAAAACATTCAACTCTTATTTAAAATATCCTAGGTTTAGTGTATTCATCTGTTTCATCATCTAATATTGTACCTGTAACATATATATATAAAATAATGTCAACTAACTTATTAGTTAGTGAGTTCAGACAGTTTAAATACTACATAAAAACCATACAATTTCATGAATGATGGTGAACGGAGTTCGCCGGAAAACAAACTTGGTAGAATTAATTGAAGGTTTTAGAGAGTATTTTAGATGAAAAAGATGATTGGTACGAGTTTATATTGTTAGCATCCTATTTATACTACTAATTTGAGCATATGTAGTTTAATTGATAGTTAATTGGATTTTAAAAAACATTCGGCCGTCTCGCTTCGGTTACGACTTAATTATCCATTAATTACGAGTCTATACCACTAATTGACTGGTCATTGACGAGTCCTGGTCAATAGGTCAACAAACAATTTAATTGATTCAAAACGCATTAAAAATGGTGTAACGTGTCTCGCCGGAGGCCGTTTCCGTCCGTCTGAGAATCCACCGGAAAAACGTAAGGGGGGTGAGGTCCAGGCTAGGTTAGGGATAGTTTAATTAATATTATTATTTTATATTTAAATGTTACACTTTGGGTCCTTCTAGTTTCAAGTCTTATTAAAACAAGTTTAAATATATATATATATATATACCATCTAAACCTTGCAATTTATAATGTTTTAGAATGAAAGTAAAAGTTTATAAATTGGATTATTTTCGTATTTTACTCGATTAAGTAAATACGATAAAACTTGAAGTTTGGTTAATGTACAAAACGAAATAGGTAAAAAATGAATAATGACTATAAAACGTCGTAATTATTATTAAATTATCGAAAGATAATTATAAATACATTGAAACGAAGAAACGAGTTGGTTTAACGAATACATTAGAAAAATACATAAGATGAAACTTGAAATATGTATTTATATATATATATATATATATATATATATATATATATATAAAACCGAAAATTTTTAAATGGATTTGGTGTAAGGACCCGATCCCGGTGCCCTACTTGGACGTTAGATTTACTCATAAACATAGTTCTAAATATCATAGTGAATTAAAATTTTTCGCGGGATATAAAAACATCAAACATTCATTATAAAATGTTAAAGTCATAACTTAAAACTTTCAAATTATCTAAACATAAAATGTTAAACTTTTTTTCACTAGATGCCAGTCAGCTCAATTCATGACATGTGTACCCCTCAAGCCAGCTCCATCGTCCTATTTGCCTGCGTGCATACTAAAAGTAAGCTACGCTAAGTGAGTTCTAGTTAATCAGGCAACATACATTACATTCACGTACATACTTATACGTATCAGAAGACATACTTATTTCTTAACCTGCTCATACTTCATACATACATACATACATACATAGAGCATTTTGCCTACTTCCTCGAGTATTATTAGGACCCGGTTCCCACTTGCCTCGGATATTATTAGGGTTTGGTTCCCTCTTGCCTTGAATATTATTAGGGTTCGGTTGTCTTTTGCCTCAAATTATTAGGGTCTGGTTCCTTCTTTCCTCGAATATTATTAGGGTCCGGTTCCCTCTTGCCTCAGATATTATTAGGGTCTGGTTCCCTTATTCATCGATAACCATACAACCATACCATAGCCATACATGTATTCATATACCTTTACTTGTTTACTTTTAGTTCTTATCATTCATAAAACATTCATATATCATACATACAACATCACAACTTTCACATATAATACACTTACCACCTAGGGTAAGTGTATTAACTAATCACATCGAGTATGCACAAAGCCCCGAAAACATAACAAGGTAATGAGGCTAGAAACTCACCTGAATGCAGTTACGTTCGGATTTAATGGTAATCCCTTTCTTTAGTTGTGCACGGCTAACCGTATATTAATTGCAAGTATCACTTAACTAATTCTATCTTTTTCATACTTTTAGATTTCATTAGAAATTTAAGTCTGAACTAATCTAATCGAATTCTCACTTTTCTAATCAAATGGACTTTCTATTCGAATGGCAGCTTCTATACGAATGAACTTTCTATTCGAATGGCAGATTCTATTCGAATGGACTTTCTATTAGAATGACAGATTCTATTCGAACGGACATTCTATTAGAATGACAGATTCTATTCGAATGGACATTCTATTCGAATGGCAGATTCTATTCGAATGGACTTTCTATTCGATTCGAACACTTTTCTATTCGAATACTTTTCTATTTGATAACTTTTCTATTCGGTTACTTTCTAAAATCTCCTTTATACTCGTTTTGCCCGTTTACACGATAGAACGGGTTATGAGCCATAACGAGTTCTTTTTCGTCCTTTAACTTGGCCCAAACGTCATTTGTATTAAGCGTTTCATTCCAACATATCATTACATTAAAGTTTATATTTTTCTTGTATAATAAGGCCCGATTTACTATCCTACCAAGTTTCATGAAAAACCGACTTCGTTTACTCGTCCTTTTCACTAACCGAACACTACTCGTTTGACCCGAAACGAACAAACTAATCCGTTTACTATCAAGTTCATTACTTTATCAATAATAATGACCCGATATATCATCCTACCAAGTTTCATGCAAATCCGTGCATGAAAAGTAAGCTTTTCTAACAAAAACGTACATTTGAGGTTTATGTCTGAAATCACTTGAGAAGACCAAAACCATATCAAACAAACTCCGATTTGAGTGATTCTAGTGGCCACGCGACCAGGTTGCCGATCTCTACAGTTCCGCCCACTTTCGTTGCCGGAATCCGCCGCTACAGTCGCCGGAAAACTGAAACAGTTGCCATAAAACTCCATTTTTAGCTGTTACGGATTTTCTGATAAAAACCGGACTTCCCAACCTCCGATCGAAGATCTAATTAGTGAAAATCTTCATTTATATGCCATGAACGCGCAGTTAAAATTTGAGACCGATCCGACGGTTAGATCTCCGGGAATCTTTGTGTCTTTGTGGGTGGTTTTATCAAAAAAACGAGAATTGGAGAGGTGTGTGTTTTTTATGGTGTAGGCTATGGTGTAGAGATGAAGGAAAATGGAAATGATTAGAGTTTAAGGGGTAATTTATACTCCCTTAAGCCCATTAACATTAGGCTCATCTTTCCTTTTTGGTCCATAATTAATTCCATATAATTAGCCTACATATCTTTCCATCCTTATTATTTTATTAATTCTCTACTAACTTAAGTAAACTTTTTCATCATAAATAAATAATATAATAAATATTATTCTTAAAAATTTCGGGATGTTACATCGGGTTTTCGGATTTTACCCGATTTAAAAAGTAACGAGCGTTACACAAAATGAGTTTATGTCAACAGGTTTGGATGGCAAAATAAAAAATTTAATCACATTCAATTAATTCCTTAAAACATTAAATCATAATTTCATGAGCTACCAAATATACGTAGTATGTGGCTAATATTTTCCAATAAAGTTTTTATTCAGGGCGTACATTAGTCATTAACTTACTTTATTGGTCACATGAGCTGTTCATAAATCTGTTGTATTACATATTAATATTATTAAGTTGGTCTGTTAGTGTATCTGTATGTATTAATGTGATTAATGTCAACATGGACAAGCCATCTCTTGATAAAATGCGTGATACTGAGACTATGAAGTACGTGTGGCAACTTTTACTATTCGTTAAAAGATTCCAATAAAGAGTATGTAATATAATCTAAATTGCGTTAAAAGATTGAATAGTTGATTGTAAATAAATAGTCAAGCTGTTGTTGGAGGCAAGGCTCACTGGGTCAACCCTGAAAGAAAGGTTTTTTAGGCCATTCTCATGCCTGAAGTTAATACTGAAATTGCATCATCTTTGAAGGTTAAATTTGATCAGAATATATATATATATATATATATATATATATATATATATATATATATATATATATATATATATATATATAAAATTGTTACCCAAAACTTAAGGTAGAGTGGCTCTGTTCCGTGCGCACCCCTTTTATTTATACATTTAAATCATTTCTAATAATGGATTGATCATATGTTTTAATCTGCAGGTGTCATCATGAGTGAATGGTGTAAACAAAGTTTCTCTACTGCTCCAAAAACAAAAAACAAAAGGTAATTTATTTCAGACTTTGTTAGCAAACTCACGGGCAACATAACAAAGCTATCACTTTAAGGTATATTACAATAAAGTAAGATTTAAGAATCTGTTATAATGTTTCTTTGTCAAACTAGAGATGAAAACATTAAACTTGATGGCATTTTAATTCAACAAGGTCTTTATACAAGTTTTAAACGTTGTTATATATGCTCTAATAATAGGGACAAGGCGTCTACAAAGAAACCAACATCTGCTATCGGAAGACCTTATCCCAGCTATGGAAAAGACCAAACCAACAATCTACATAAACGGGATTAGCATTCCTTGCCATTGGTCCAACGGTCGGCCTGGTCAAATGCTGGAAAGAAGTTCAACTCAACGAGTGGGATATAAGCAATGTTGGTTGTAGTTGTTGCTAGGAAAAGCATGTTGTTTGAAGACTGAGAAGACACAAATATCATGTTGTCTGTGTTGTAAAACTTCTAATGATCCTCTAAAAATCTTTAATGTAATATCTTATTCTTATATGACGTCTAAAACATCATCCAAAGCTCAAATAACGAACTACAAGACAGGATTGTAACACACTTTTCACGATTTCGGCGGGGTCTAAATACTAGATATTATTATTTTGAAAGTATTGACTCAAACATCAAAAGATATATATTTCTCTACGCAAGCTAAATGCATATATATATACTAGTAGAAGAGCCCGTGTGTTGCAGCGGGGTGCAAGTATCCGGTCGGTAGTGATTCGGTTAGTTATGACACCGGCATTTGCTATAATAGAATTTGTATGTGGTATAATTTACGACAATTTTTTTTAAAAATAGTTTATATAAGTGGCGAAGTTTAGACAAAAATACAGAGGGGTCATAGTCAACATGCATAAAAAATTAAATGGGGGGGGGGGTGGATTTTTGAACGAAAACGAATAAATTTACATGTATAAAAATTTTTGAACAAAAGAAATAAATTGACATTACGGAAAAAAAAAACAAAGGTGGGGGTGTCTGGGAGTACACTAAGCTTTGCCGTTGTATATAACCTTAGCAAAAAAAAAACAAACAATATATGACATATTCAAGTTGTATTTTTTTGTTAATGAAACATAACTGATATTACAAGTAATTTATGCTTACTTATATATTTGAAAGAAAAAAAATCCTAACTATAGACTAAACGTTTGCGACAATTTGTAACACGGTACTCACTTTTATTAATTCATCAATCGTCTCGTGATATATCGTGTAGTTATATACCCGCCCATTGTCTAGTATCATATTAGGTTTCCTAGACCATAGTTTAGCTATTGTCACACTGGTAAATGACTCGTTACAGAAAAAAATGGAACGGATTTAGGACTAAGATTTCCCTTGGTCGTCACCATATAAAAATTAGCATTAATGTGCAAAGAATATGTTAGACCTGGCCACTTATATACACAAGCTATTCCTAAATTAAGGTTAGTAAATAATTTTTAACATGCATCTTTGACCTAGATTTTTTATATTACTTGATGCAGCAAGCAAATATTTGCACATGAGAAGACTTCAAAACAACAACAATAATAGTGATGGCAATAATCATAAGCTCCAACAACATCACAGTTGTTTAGTTGTTGTGCAAAAGTAGATACCCAAGTCAAACAAAAGAAAAATGAAAGCATTTGTTTGACTTAAAAAAGTCAAAATGACCCACAAAGCCATTTGTTTGATATTCCACCTAGCTCTTTTGTCTTGAAACCAAACAAAAACCTGCCTTGGTTGCAATCCAAGTGCTCTTGCAAGCTGCATTGACTCTCAAGTTCGAGATTAATTCCAATTTAAACTCTTTTAAGTGTCTTCACTTGTCACATATGTAATCTTTTGTTTTACTCTCCCGCAAGAAGCTATGATTCATAATCTAATAACCCGCGACAAATAAGTTACTCCAAGCATCACACAAACAGGTACATTTGCAGTCCCTCTAATATTAAACACATGATCAATATTATGACCCTCTTTCATAAACTGCAAATATCGATTTAAAATCAAATACTCAACAAATCGAATGGTCTGTAAAAACCAGTTATAAAAGGATTACTTTAGTTCGAGCAAAAGGACATTGATAAGAGTCGATACAACCACTACCACCACGAGTATATTTAATCATTCATGAACACTAACTATTAACGAATATGCAATAAAGGTGTGAGTCAACCAAATATATTGACTCGTTTTGCGCCGTACTAAAAGCACAGACTCTAACCCGCTTGACCCGTTACCGCCAATAATAAAAACTATGTTTGGCTTTTAAAATCTGCACCAACCACAACACGTGAATCATATTAACCGACTCATTATTTTCAACACAATTACACGGCATACTTTATATCAATTACTCATAACTAAAGGAATTAAACACAATAGCATTGTGTTCATAAACACATACCTCTTTAGCAAACACAAAAAGGGCTTGTCTCCGCCTTTGATATGTTTCGGTTGAAAATGCTCCAACGCACCCATACATTAGCTTGAGTTCTTTTCAACAATGAGAGTTGGAGAAGATAACTGGTTTATATACAACTTCCATTTCAAGCAACATAACCCTTTTCACCCCTTTAAACCATGGGTCCACCTAAAGCATCATTATAAATTAGTTAATAATTTTGAAGCCGAAAATTCAAATCCTATGGAATAAAAAAATAATAATAAATGAATATTTAATGGTCTCCTAACCTTTATTTCTTCAATTCCTCTGGTACCCAACCTTAACTCCGTATCACACACCAAATGACAGATAAAAATTTATATATTGATTGCCCAAACAACAAATTATATATTGATTGCCTTATGTAATATAGATACTGTGTAAAAACCGCGTACAAAAAAAACATAAAAAAAGGGAAAAACATCAGAAATATCATCCAAGAACTGCAAGAAAAAAAAAGAAAAAAATAGAAACATAAAAAAAACATTAGCAAAATATTAAAGAAAACTTGCAAACACATTGATACCTAATAATGATTTGCAATTAAACATAATAAAATCATTAGATGATGATACCTGGAAATTAGGGCATCCTACTTTCTAAAGTGTTCTATTCATAAATAAAATAACGACAATAATAATATTGTTTTTTGTAAGCAAAGCTAATGCATCCATTCTCAAAATACTGACAAAAAGTGTTTGTAGCTCTACCTGACCCGTAGAGGTGTAAACGAGCCAAGATGAGCCCAAGTCCGTTTGACTTACAAAATATAGCAGTCGGGTCATGTATCATTTATGTATTTCTATCATAATTTATATAATAATCATTAATATGTAAATATATACTACTTGAGCTTGATAGGTGAATCCCGAGCTCATTTATTAAATGAGCTTATTTTTAGGCTCTGTCTTGTTAAGCACGAATCAAAAAGCGAGTCAACCTCAAGTAGCACACGAGTGGGTTGGCACGTTTACATGTCTACTGACCCGAACCATTTCGATATGTAATGAAAATTAAAAAAAAAAGCGTGTTTTGACACAAGCCCGTTAACCCGCCACTGCATGAAGTTTGAACAAAAATAAATATAAATCAAGCATGCCACCTTATGACAATGAAGTTTTCCAAAAAAAACACTAAGGAATAATGATGGAAAAAAAAACATTCGTTAAGTGAGACTAAAACACAAATTAACAAAAAAATGATAATGAAAAACATCTATAAATGATGAAGCAGGTGAATGTAAATAAATTAAAGATAAAGAAGGCATGAGGTGATGAGGGACATGGACCAAATCAAACCAGAACTTACCCATTTTTGTTAGGTTGAAGGATGATACCGAAGTTTGAACTTTGCAAACAGTGAACAAATCACTGAACACAACTTCAGATGTAGAAAACAAGATAAAAAAAATAAACAGATTGCAAAACAAAATTAGAACAAGAACAAGAAAAAGAACCGAAACAAGATCAGTAAACATGTACCTGTAGTTTTTTAACTTCTTCTTTCTCTTCTTCCACTATTCAATATGTAAAACATGAAATTGAAACAAAACCATGAGAAATTGGAACAAAATTTGCAGCTGCAGAACCATAGTGGTCAATTATGTAAAATATTAGCTTGATTCAACATAGATAGAAAAGGCTGAGAGTAAAATATTAACCTGAAAACGATCAAATAACTTCACTGACCTTATCGAACAGTTCCAAAAGCAATTAATGTGAAATTTAACTTCAATCTCTGATTAATAAACAAAAAGTCAACACCTAGATTCGGGATTAACAACTAATGTTAAACGAGTTCAACAAAAACGAACATTCAAATTCAAAGCTACATAATATAACAAAAGGATTATATATAACTACCTAAAACAACAATCTTTATGTACTCAATTTTCTGCTTACGTCATCAACCGCTACTGATTACTCCAAAATCCGAACTCAATTGAAGTCAAAACAGCTTCAATTCATGCAAACCAAATCAAAATTCAGGATCAACAACTAATATTAAATGAATTAAACAAAAACGAACACAATTGACGCATTAAAAAACTTCAATTTGCGCGTAATCAATCAAAACTCATCACAAAAGTCACCGATGAAGATCCAAGGTTAACACTTTCTGGTCTCGAAATGCTTTGAAGGATCGTCCTCTCTCCCATTTACATTCAATGTAAAAGTTCAATTTCACATTTAGTGATAATCACGGCCTTTACCTGAATCCAACTAAAGATGAGCAGAGATTTGATTTGAGGGAGAGAGGAAGCATACACATAAAGGTGTCGATGCTACTGAGCAATTTACCTTCTACTGCGGTTAAGGCTTTAGAGCGAGATAGATGAGGCAGAGAATTAGGGTTACGGTGGGGGTATAGATAATGAGCAATAATTGTAACGGAATACGACTGTGAATATCAATCAATGGATATTAATGGAGAACTGATGGGATGACTGTTACTAATCGCCAGAGAGTAAGAGTCGCCGGAGTATTGGAGAGCAATCAATTTTCCGGTGGTCGGGATAACGATGGTAATAAATATTACGAGGTCTTATGAGAGAGAAGATAAGGTGAAAAGTATACATATGATTTTTTTTAGAACCAATTTAAGTTTTAAGAACTCGAAAGAGCTCAGCGTAACGATTTTTTTTTCAAATTTTTTTACACATGCGTAATATATGTAAGTTACATACACGTAAAAAAATTACAGAATTTTTTACGCACCGAGTCGACTTTTTACATATGTGTAACGGACGTAAAAGTTAGTGTAACCACTTACATATTTATTTTCTCTCCTACTTTGACTTTTTTGCCAGATTTAATCTCAACCACATATTCTAATCCATTTAATTAAATGTGTGGCCTAAAATTGAATTCTTAAGTTTTTAAAACTCAACATGGTTCTCGAAATATTTCTCTCATATATATATATATCCATTTTGCTCATGAGTATTGTCAATCATATAAATAACAATTCTAAACAACTTAGCCAATTTGTTTCCACGTGTTTTGGGAATCATCCATGCAACCATTTTACATGATATAAAATAATGAGTTATTCATTTATTAAAGTTAAAAACTTATGGTTAAATTTATACATATTATTATCATATTATATATGGAATGTATATACATATATAGGGAACTCAAGCTAGGACACAATATAGATTGAGTCAATTGTCAATAATGTTTAATCATGTGCCCTCTAATATTTATAGCTTTTATTCGATTCTAATTAGTAAACAATGTTTAATTATTATACACGTTTATTTAAATTACTAACAACTAAAATGATGGTTCCTTCTACTAAGCGCCCGAGTAATAATATGCGCTCGAGTAATAATATTTCTAATATGATTTAAAATACTTTATTTATATAAAAATAAAATAATAAAAATGCTGTGACAATCGTCAATTTCAGGTTAACTCCGTTAACTCCGTTAACTCAACTCCGTCAATTCAAACTTTAGATCACTGAATCTATAACGCACACCTCATTACATTTAAACTAGGGTTTAAATGACGCTTAACACTTACTACATGTGTAGTCTTTCGGGAATTGCACCGAAACGCAAACGAGTTGACGCAAACGATTGGTGAATAAACGAGAAACGTCAAAACAATAATTATGTGATAATTATGTGTTAGGATTATGTGTTATGTGATAACATGTTATATAATGTTAACTCAATGTGCAAAACTAAGTTAATTAAGCTAGAGATGTAACATTTGGAAGTTTAGGGACTAAAGTGTAACATGTTATTATTATATAATATTATCAAACCCTAGCTCCCTATCTCACTTCTCCCAAACCCGACGGCAACTCTAGACCCCCCCTTGTGATCGGCCTCATATACACACATACAATCAATTATTCAAGCTTTTGATTGGAGATTAAGGTGCTAGGAAGGTATAAACGACTATCCCTTGCATCCTTTATACTTAATTTCGATTTTTAATGGGTTAATTGAAAACCCTAGGGGCCGATTTTTGTATATATGGTGTTCATATGATTGTTGTTGATTTGATGATGTATTGATGATGATTTGATAACTAGTTTTGATATTATTGCATGTTAATTGTTGTGTCTTTGAGTTTGAGATCAAATAAAACCCTAACTATGTATGTATGGTGTAATTGATATGCATGGATAGCAGTTATGGTGTCTAGAATGTTATATGAATGATTTGTGGTCCATAGATAATTAAATTGTTGAGTTTGGATGGAAACAGTTTATGGACAGATTGTGTTGTTAATGTTTGATTGACTGTAACGGGGTGTAAAAGTGAAAATTGATTGAGATAATTGATACTACAGTAACTAGGTTGAGTCTAGTTTCTAAAGAATATAAATTTGCAATTTTTGGACGTGTAAAAGTTAACTTTTATGATTTTACAAAAACGTTGTGCAAAGCTGAGTTGTTAGACCTGCTGTTAGGTTGTTTTGTAAATGTTATATCTCATGAACTACGAGACCAATTGGGTTGGTTCCACTTCTGAAAGTTGACTTGTTAAGTTAGGAACCTAACCCAAATGGTCTTGCATTTATTGGATTTTTCGTTTAACGGGAATTTCAAATAACATTCTGTTGTGCATGAATTTGATTGTTATGAGTTTGCTGTAATGATTTGATTATTGTGAGAAACCTATGTGGAATAAAAATATAATAAAATATGTTCTGGAAACCTAGGATATATATGCTTTTGTGATGATTTTTGGTAAATTAATTGTGATGCTATGATCGGTGGGATAAACTAGTTTTTCAAGTAGAAATTCTGTTGTTAAGAAACTAGTTGCTGAATTTTGTGAAAGTTGCATGAAACAACGTGATTGCTAATTTATTATCGTGTTTTGACCAAATTGCCCTTGAGGGGAATGATTGCTAATTAATTGTCGTGTTTTGACCAAAATGCCCTTGCGGGGAATAATTGCTAATTGATTGTCATGATTTGACCAAATTGCCCTCGTGGGGAATAATTGCTAGTTAATTGTTATGTGTTGACCAAATTGCCCTTACGGGGAGTAATTGCTAGTGATGTACATTATGAATACATGACACGTAAATAATTGCTCACACATGTAACGTATCACAAATACACTTGTTAAAGTCACACACGATTCACAAACGAAACACGAAACATGTTGTGTGCATAGGTATTATGTGCCGGGTCTAGAGACTCGATAATATTCCGACACTTAGAAAAATCTCTTTGTTGTTTTAGAACGCTAGAGAGAGTTTTTCTGTGACGCGCATCTTGGTGAATTATATTGGGAATACTTCGCAAACAGTGAGTTTCACTTACCCCTTTAAACTGTTTTAAACGCTTTTCACTTGGGGGAGATAACATACTCCGATAAACGCATTTAAGATTTTGTTAGTAAATTATATATCACTTGTAAAGACTAAGTGGCAAACGAAACATTTGAAGTCCTACACATCGAACCGGTTAATATTTGGAATAGCGAGTCACTGTTGAGTAGTACTACTGGGTTTGACAAACCCCACCCAACGCTAAACTCGACTGGAGGTCGAGCGGGTGTAATTTTGGCTAACACGTACCATGGTCTGGATGATCTGGTGACAAGGCACTTGATAAACAGTTAGCTTCGGTGTCGAACACTTAGTAATACTTGTTGTATAGGCTAGATACCTATCGATATATAATTGATTTAACACTATCTGGTAACGCTTAACGCAAAACGCTGCACGCAAAACGCTTAATGCAAGACGCTGAACGCAAACGCTAACGCTTTATTTTATTTGAACTCGTGAACTCACCAACCCTGTGTTGACACTTTTAGTATGTTATTCTCAGGTAGCCGAGGCGGGCGCGCGGTTTAGGATACATGCATTGCTTGAAACACTTTTAATTATGCAAACTTATTTTAAACTGTTATCTTTGGGTTTTAAGTCGTCCTGCGTGACGCAACATTGGTTTTTTATGGTTTTTACGCTTCCGCATTTAATTACTCGTAAACTTTTTCATGGTTTTGAAACTTTGTTTTATGGTTTGATTATAACTAATGATTCCGATCCTGTTAGTTCACACCCTCTGACGGTAAAACTCCGTTAGTGGATTTTGAGGGTGTGACAAATGCAGATGTTACATCCTCTCCACCTTTATTTCAATATCGTCCTCGAGATTAGTCGAACAAGTGTGGATATTTCTTTTTCATCTGACTCTAGTTCCCATGTGTATTCTGGACCACGTCTGGAGTTCCATTTAACCTTCACAAGTTTTAATCGTTTTCTTTTTAGAAATTTTACTATAGAATCTTCTATCTGTAGAGGTTGCTCTACGAATTTTAGATTTTCGTTAACTTCCTCATCCTTTAATGGCATAGCCAGATATTCATATGCTAAGCAGTTACGCAGATTTGACACATGAAATACATTATGCATGCCTTTCATTTCTTCTGGTAGTTCTAATCGGTATGCTACATGTCCAATTCTTTCGAGAATGTTGAAAGGTCAACGAAACGAGGACTTAATTTTCCTTTCTTACCAAACCGAACTACACCCTTCCAAGGTGACACCTTTAGTAATACCTTATCTCCTTCCATAAATTCTAACGGTTTACGATGTTTATCTGCATAACTCTTTTTCCTATCTTGAGATGCTTTTAACCGTTCTCTGATATGTGTCACTTGGTCAGTTGTTTTCTGAACAATTTCAGATCCTGAAAACTGATATCTCCGACTTCAGACCAACATACGGGCATTCTACACTTACGTCCGTATAATCTTCAAATGGTGTCCTTTGAATACTCGTGTGATAACTATTGTTGTATGAGAATTCCATTCGGGATAGATGAGTATCCCAACTTCCTCCTAGGTCTATTACACAAGCACGAAGCATGTCTTCCAAGGTTTGAATATTTCTTTCACTTTGTCCATCAGTTTTGGGATGATAGGATGTACTTAAATTTAAGCGCGTACCCATAGCCTTTTGGAAACTGTTTCAAAACTGAGACGTGAAACGACTGTCTAGATCCGAAATAATAGATAGTGGCACACCGTGCATGGATACTACATTATCAACATATAGGTGTGCTAATTTATCCATACTAAATGATTCCTGTATCGGAATAAAATGGGTAGACTTAGTAAGTCTATCTACAATAACCCAGATTGCATCATTTTGTCGGGAAGTTTTGGGTAATTTCATAATGAAATCCATAGTTATCATATCCCATTTCCAAATTGGTATTTCAGGTTGATGTAGAAAACCTGATGGTTTTTGATGTTCTGCCTTGACTTTAGAACAAGTTAAGCATTTTGCAACGTAAATGGCAATATCCTTCTTCATGCCAATCCACCAATAATCATTTCTTAGATTCTGGTACATCTTGTCGCTTCCTGGATGTATCATATACTTAGATGTATGAGCTTCCTCGAGAATCTTTTCACATAAGTTTCCAACAATCAGTACCCAGATTCTCTTCCCCATTCGAAGAATTACATCATCACATTTGACCAGTTAGTCAATGGTACCATTTCTTTTCTCATCGGTAATTTTATTTTCTTCTAGAGCTTGCTTCTGAGCACTTTTTAGTTGATCTATCAAATCAATTTGAACTTCTAACCTTAATTCTCACACTCTTTTGGGTTTATCATGTTCTTTCCTACTTAACGAATCAGCTACAACGTTAGCTTGGCCATCGTGATAGATGATTTCACAATCATAATCACTAAAGACTTCCATCCAACGTCTTTGCCTCATGTTTACTTCTTTCTGACTAAAAATATACTTTAAACTCTTATGATCAGTATAAACTACGAACTTGACGCAATAAAGATAGTGCCTCCATAACTTTAAAGCAAAAATTATGGCGCCTAACTCTAAGTCATGAGTCGTATAATTCTTTTCATGAGTTTTTAACTGTCGAGATGCATATGCTATGACTTTAATTCCTTGCATCAACATACATCCCATTCCGGTATGTGAAGTGATGTGCGAAAATATATATATAAATAAAACACGAATCGCAACTAAGCTTTAAAAACCAAACAACCTATCCTAGTTCACACAAACGACAAGTGTACCGGTCGCGTATAGCAAAGAAAAGTAAAGTCCGGATATCGAACTCGAAGATACGTGAGAACGGCTCAGATAATAGAATCTAATCCAAGTCCTACCCTAATAATATTTCTAACTGATTTTATGATTTTTTTAAATTAATTTTAACTAACCTAACCTAACTTAACTTACCTTAACTTACCTTACCTTAACTAACGAGAAAACTTAATGGGGTTCAACGAGGTTTTAACAAATATGGAGAAACGACTACCTAGGCAAGAATCCTACTGATAGTTCAACGGCTAATGGAATTAACTAATCACACGACACCAGAATCTTAGAATAATCAACTAAGGCTCATTAAAGTTTGCTAGATCACCTCTCGGTCTCATCAACTATCCCTCACAAATCTAAGAAGATTGAATAAATGCACCGGGAGAAATATTACTAAGGTACCCTAATGACGCATCTCCTCTAGGACTCAACGACACAAAACCCGCTAAAAATTGGTACTAGAAATTATAGGGATAAAGGGGTAACAATATCTAACCAAATCTAAGAGACATATTTGCACGCAAAACTAAACCAGATAAGACCGAAACTCGCTCTCGCGCAATTCTAACCTAACTGAATAAATACACGAGACAAACCGACTCCCTATTACCTCTCGGTCGCAAGGAATGTGAACCTATTGACTTTTAATAATTAATTGTACTCAAGATTCCTATGGTCGCTTTAACCACAAATAGATCAAAAACACCAAGTCTAAGACCTAAACGTAGAACCCTAACTGAATGACACACAATCAATTAAAGTTATATGCGGAATCATAAGTAATATTTATATAAAAACAATAACTAACACATCCAAGATCAATTTAGATAGAACTTTTCAATAGTAGTGTGTCATGTGATCAATTAAAACAAGTAAACCGTCA
Source organism: Bidens hawaiensis (assembly GCF_021521415.1). Classification (NCBI taxonomy): domain Eukaryota; kingdom Viridiplantae; phylum Streptophyta; class Magnoliopsida; order Asterales; family Asteraceae; genus Bidens; species Bidens hawaiensis. The sequence goes on from NW_027495237.1 coordinate 233,604, forward strand.
AACAATGTCAATAATCATCAACACCTAGGTAGTACAAAGAAGATTAGCTACTCATGATTTTTGGACAGCCGGTATAACTTAATGTAAACACCATATTAATCATCACAAACATCAATAAAATCATTCAACAATCAATGATAATTAATAACAACTCAATCCCTAACTTAATTGCAAAACAATCCAACTTTAAAGATCAAATCATAAGAGTTAAGAACATAAACAAAAAAAATAAAGTTTACGGAATGTTTACAATCGATATGGCTGAGTTTTATGATAGATATACCACCATAGCTGTTGTCCCAAATCCTCTTTGGCTGCTCTCCTTCTTCCCTTGGCTCAACAAAGATTTCCTATCGGTATTTGTGTTATTTGTGTTTTAAGGGGCTAGGGTGCTTAGACAAACTTTATAATTCTTGCTATACACTTCCAATCGTAGCTCTATGTATGAGTGTTAGGGTTTTTCTTATTTTTGTGTTATAATATATATTAACACATGTAAGGCTTCATATAAATGGGTCGGGTTAAACCGGGGTTTAAACTTGGTTCTTCAAACATGATCATACGAGCCACTTTTGTTATCCAAAAACCCAGACCTTTTCTCCTTTAAAACTCGTAACCTACACAAAATAATAAACTTTGTAAGACCAAGTTAAAACGAGTTAAAATCGTTAATTATTATATAATTAAGCACTTAAAAGATGATAAAAGGGTGCGGAAAATAGGTGTGTTTTACAACACATCAAACATCCCCACACTTAAGACTTTTTCGTCACTGAAAAAGAAATCTACACAGGATCATAACCAAGTGAAAACAACAAACTCCCAGATTATATAACATTACAAAAGCATAAGAAACTGCTCGACATATTGACCACGATTGCCGATATTGTTGTCCACTTAAACCCAGCCACTAACCAATCAAGCCTCCAATTGCATTAAGCGATTTAAGTGCAAAAATTAAGGCTACACCTACCCCATCTTAGTAAAAGAGAGCTAGAAGAACTAGAGTCGAAGCAAAATGGTTCGACAAATCACCATAAGCCAAGGACTCGTTGATGGTACTAAGTAGATGCACTCGGTGAAATTTGATGGATGAATGGTCCTGTGAAGATCGTACGATCTATTCCTAAATATTGTTGGACTTTGTCCTATAAATTCCTAATTTGATATTTATTGACTAAGAACCTTCGGGCCCCAATAGTGTATCCTCAGAGTCACTATCCCCTTGGTAACACGTAAATTCTAAGTCTTGTCTAGTATATGCATATTTGGCCTCTTTTACTAACTTTAAAAAATTCTTCTTTGGCATTTTACAATACATAACTTTCTCACAATGATTTGCTTTTTGGAACAAATTTTCGGAGTACACTTTCAACACATACTTTTTTTTATTTCTTTTTTTTTTTCAATTTTTTTATATCACCATAAAGTATATAACCATTTCTAAGCTCGTAAAAAGATGGACATGTGGTGATGTGCTAGTTTGAGTGAATCTAAGTCTTACCATCTCAAAGTTTTTAGATTATGGTAATCCTCCCTAAGTATCGAAATTTGGTTTCACCGTTTTTCAAATTATTATATATATATATATATATATAAATCTGTTAAAGAGGACTATCAAAGCTAGTTGGGCCTACCGACACATCCCAAATCAGATATGCAAACCATCTTTTCTTTTATTATTATACTATATTTTTCAAAATTTCCGAGAGTTTGTTAAGAAGATGTTCCAAGTACAGTGTTATATATATATATATATATATATATATATATATATATAAATCTGTTAAAGAGGACTATCAAAGCTAGTTGGGCCTACCGACACATCCCAAATCAGATATGCAAACCATCTTTTCTTTTATTATTATACTATATTTTTCAAAATTTCCGAGAGTTTGTTAACACAACGGTAATAATATCATTTCCTGCTTAATGTAGAAGAAAAACAATTTTCAAGGGACATTTTTATTTAAAACTTTCTTTTTAAATATTTTTTTTATAATTCAGTCGCCCCAGTCACTTTCAGTTTTTGGGTAAATGACTATCTCGTATGTTTACAAGTAGATAACATGACCAACCATATACAAGTATATGTCCCTCAAACTTGATTAACCGACATAATTTTCAGCGAAAGAGTGCATAAATGTTATTATTAATTTTTTTTAAAATATTTTTTTTAAAATATTTTTTTTTACAACTAAGTAAAATAAACTCCCATCCCCACACTAGAACGAAATCGTCCTCAATGAGAATAGGAAAAAGAAATAAAATAAAATAAAAATAAAACTTAAATATTCAAAAGTAAAACAGAGAACGGGTTACTCCTCTGGTTTATATGCAGGATCTTCACCGGCTGTGTATGAATCGATTGACCGTATAGCATTTCATTCGCGGCCGCAACCTCAGGAGGACCAGTTCCAAAATGCCATCAGAGCTACCATGCGCATAATAATACCTGCAATAACTCAAACTCGCTCGCATGTAGCGGCGTACAAAACAGAAAATAAAAACATAAGAAATAAACATATTTTTGAATTTTTTATTTTTGTATTTTTGTATTTTCTTTTATTTTTTAATTTTTTTTTTATAATAATAGAATAATAAAACAGATAATAATGAAAATCATAATACACACTTTACAACTCGGGTTGTCTCCCGAGTGATGCACCCAACACGCCTATGCCTTGGTGAGTGAGTCAAGGTAGAACACCTCGACTGTCTGATCAGCTACTGGCTCGCCTATGTAATGCTTCAACCTCTTACCGTTCACCTTAAACTTCCCGCTTACGTCTTCAATCTCAATTGTGGCATACGGGAATACCTCAGTAATGGTGAACGGGCCAGACCATCGGGAATTCAGCTTTCCCGGAAATAACTGTAATCGGGAATTATATAGTAAAACTCGATCCCCACACTTGAACTGTTTATCACCCCTCAACTTCCTATCATGCAGCTCTTTGGTCTTCAACTTATAATTGTACGAGTGTGCATAGGCATGATCACGAAGTTCCTTTAACTCATAAATCTGATGGAAACGATGAACTCCAGCAGTCGAAAGATCAAGGTTAACCGTTTGAAGCGCCCAAGAAGCACGGTGCTCCAAATCAACAGGCAGATGATAGGCTTTCCTATAAATCATCCGAAACGGTGTGGAACCGGTCGAAGTTTTGTAAGCTGTACGGAAAGTCCACAAAGCATCATCTAATTTTTCAGACCAGTCCTTTCGGTTTAGCCCAACCGTCTTCTCAAGAATGCGTTTGATGCCCCGGTTACTCACCTCTACCTGTCACTAGTCTGTGGGTGGTAGGCAGTCGCAAGCCAATGGGTGACCCTATAAAGTTGCAACGCCTTATCCATCTGCGCGTTGCATAAGTGCGTACCTCGATCGCTGATCAAGGCTTTCAGTACACCAAAACGAGAGAAAAGATTTTTCAGAAATATCACTACAACTCGGGCGTCATTAGTAGGCAAGGCTCTGGCCTCGACCCACTTGGAGACATAACTGCCACAAGTATGTACTTGTTCCCTCTAGACGCCAGGAACGGGTCCATAAAATCAATACCCCAAATGTCAAAAACCTCGCAAACATAAATAGCATTTTGGGGCATCTCATTTCGGGATGAGATGTTACCGACACGCTGGCATCGGTAACAGCTTTTAACGAACGTTATGAGCATCTTTGAAAATCGAAGGCCAATAGAATCCTGAATCAAAGACCTTCTTAGCAGTAAGAACATCACCATGTTGACCTCCTGTCGGTCCCTCATGACAGTGGCTCAAAATCCGCCACCCCTCTTCAACATCCACGCATCTCCTCACCAGCTGATCAGCACCTATACGAAAAGAAACGGGTCGTCCCAGATGTAGAACTTTATGTCAACAAAGAATTTCTTCTTTTGCTGGTGAGACATCCTTCTAGGGAGGGAACCATCGACGAGGAAGTATGCGATATCGGCAAACCACGAATAGCCGTCATCATGGGCTCTAACAAACATAAGATTCTCTATCGGGAAATGGTCATTAATGATGACCCCAGCATCTCCAATCTCGGCTTTCTCAAGACGTGACAAGTGATCGGCCGCTACATTCTCGGCCCCTTTTTATCACGGATTTCGATATCAAACTCTCAAAGCAGCAAGATCTATCGAATAAGACGAGGCTTTGCGTCCTACTTGCTGAAAAGATAACGAATGGTAGCATATTCCGTGTAGACGACAATTTTGGACAAAACAAGATATGACCTAAACTTATCAAATGCAAACACTACAGCTAACAGCTCTTTCTCAGTGGTAGTGTAATTCTCCGGAGCACTGTTTAGACTCTGGCTCGCATAGTAGATCTGGTGGAAGTGCTTCTCCTTCCGCTGTCCAAGCACAGCTCCAACGGCATAGTCGCTCGCGTCGCACATCAATTCTAATGGAAAACACCATTCTGGAGCAATCATGATCGGGGCGTTAGCGAGTTCGTCTTTTAGAAGATCAAACGCCTCGATACACTGTTTAGAGAAGACAAATGGAGCGTCTTTCTCCAGTAGCTTGGTCATCGGTCTCGTGATTTTCGAGAAATCTTCAATGAATCGGCGATAGAAACCAGCATGACCTAAGAAGCTATGGATGGATCTCACAGAAGTGGGCGGGGAAGATTAGAAATGGTTTCAATCTTGGATCGATCGACCTCGATCCCCCCACTTGAGATCCTATGTCCTAGAACAATGCCCTCGCGTACCATGAAGTGACACTTCTCCCAGTTGAGGACTAGGTTAGTGTCAACGCAACGAGCCATCATCCTATCAAGGTTGGAGAGACAATGATCGAAAGAATTCCCGACAGAAAAATCGTCCATGAAGACCTCCATGGAATCCTCGATCATGTCGTGAAAGATCGCCACCATATATCGATGGAAAGTAGCTGGAGCATTACATAGTCCATAGGGCATGCGTTTATAGGGAAACGTGTCATAGGGGCAGGTGAATGTGGTTTTCTCCTGATCATCGGGAGATATCGGGATTTGGATATACCCGGATAACCATACAGAAAACAGTAGTACTGCTGACCCGCCAAACGCTCAAGCATCTAATCAATGAAAGGCAGAGGAAAATGATCTATCCTAGTGGCATTGTTCAGTGTGCGGTAGTCGATTCACTCTCCAACCGGTCACGGTCCTAGTGGGAATAAGCTCGTTCCGTTCATTGGTGACGACAGTCATGCCACCCTTCTTCGGAACCACTTGGACTGGACTCACCCAGGCGCTATCAGAAATGCGAAATATGATTCCCGCATCAAGGAGTTTAATAATTTCTTTCTTAACGACCTTTAGCATTTTCGGATTAAGCCTCCGTTGAGGCTTAACGACGGATTTGAAATTATCCTCCATGAGGATCTTATGAGTGCAGAATGAGGGATTAATCCCTTTGATGTCGATAATCTGCCATGCTATCGCCTCCTTGTGCGCTTTCAGCACCTTTAACAACTTCAACTTCTCGACCTCCCGTTAAGGCAGGCGCGATGATGACAGGTAGCTTCCTCTCTTCGTCCAGAAATGCATACTCCAAATGATCGGGTAGATCCTTAAGTTCAAAGGAAGGAGGAGGGCTCTCAACGGAAGGTCGGTCTCTCGGATCGTCTCGCACGATCTCAACGGCTGAATTTGAATCTTGGGGTGGTGACACGGTGCCATCCATCAATGGTTGAGTGGTCATGGCAACCATCTCGACCTCTGAAATCTCCCTATCGAGGATCTGTGGGTCCAAGGTAGGTCCTCCACAGATGTCAGTGAAAAACTCCCGCACATGCGATACGATGGTGTCAACAAAATACAGAGAGTCGTCCGCCGACTTGGGGTGCTTAAGTGACTGTCTTACTTTAAAGGTGACGTTATCATCCCTAACTTTCAGAATCAATTTTCCCTCACGGACGTCGATCAACTCTTGTGCGGTGGCAAGGAATTGTCGGCCTAAAATGAGTGGGACACTATCATCCTCATTCATATGCAGAATGACAAAGTCCACCGGGAAGATGAACTTGTCGATACGAACAAGCATGTTCTCGACCACCCCTCGCGGATATTTCATGGAACGATCAGCAAGTTGGATACTCATTTGGGTCGGCCTCGGTTCGCCAAGACCCAACTTACTAAACACAGAATACGACATGAGATTGATGCTGGCCCCAAGGTCGGCCAAAGCATGTCGAACCGTATCGTCTGCTAAGATGCAGGGAACGTAAAACTCCCAGGATCGGCCATCTTTTCAGGCTACTTGCTCTGCAATACTGTAGGGCACCCAGCACTCAACGGAATAGATGAGACCTCAGTAAGCTTCTTCTTATTGGAAAGATTGTTCTTGAGGAATTTGGCATATTTGGGCATTTGAGTGAGCGCCTCAAGGAAAGGAATGTTCAGGTGAAGCTGCTTGAGAAGTTCGAGGAACTTGGAGTTTTGCTCATCGTCTTTATCAGATCGGAGTCTCCCGAGATAAGTCAATTTGGGTTTGTAGACTCTGAGAGGTGGGTTAGATGATGATGAAGGTTTATCGGCCAGCTTCATACTCGCTGGAATAGTCTGCTGGTGTGCCTCGACCGGAGGAGGCTCCATCTGGATCTCCTCATCCACCTGCTCCTCTTCATCAACCGCAGGTGTGAAAACTCTCGAAGGATTAGCCTCTCTTTCTCTTCTTGCACCTCTTCTAGTAGTCACTGCTTTGGCGAGCCCTCTCGAATTTTTATCAGTATTACTTGGTAGTGAACCTGGTGCTCTCTCGGATAACTAGCTAGCAATCTCTCCGACGTGACGCTCAAGATTAGCTAGAGATGTGGCCTGTTTCTTCAGCATAGCATCGTGTTCCTCAAATTCCACCTCATTTGTCACTCGGTTCCTCTTATCTCGCTTCAGCAGCTCAGCCATTATCTCCTCCAGTGAGGCTTTTTTCTCCTCTCTCCCCACTTGTTCCGAACTCTCCTGACCTGAACTCCCCTGCCCGAATAGATTCTCTCGACGCTGGTTTTGGTATTGGGCTTGGTAGCCACTAGCTTGTCCCCCTCGATAGTTATTCTGATTTCTCCAGCTAGTGTTCCCGCCGAAGGCGGGGTTTTGATATCTCAAGGGATTGTTGACGAAGTCAAACTCCTCCTGGTTGCTACCAGGCTTAACAGGACAGTCAATGGTGTCGTGACCCCCTCGGCAAACCTCACACTTCGTGACGCTATTAAAGGTAAGATCTATAATGAGTTTGTTCAAAGCATCAATCTGCGCCTGCATGCTGGTGTTCTAATCGACCTGAAGTACTCCTCTCGATGACGTGGAAGAATTTCTACCCCTGTGCCCCTCGTAGCTCGCTGCAAGATCATCAAAAAGGACGACGCGCTCATTGGGATCTTTGTTCTTAAGGAGGTTCCTGTTAGCAGTTTGGTTCAACATCTCTCTCACGTGCTGTGTGGCTCCATTGTAGAATTTCTCGATGAGCGTCCACTTATTTAAACCATAATGAGGACAACTAAGAAGGAGGTCCTTGAATCTTTCCCAAACATCCCCGAAAGACTCGTCGGGCCTCATGCGGAAGGAACAAATCTCCTCACGGAGTCGAGCGCATTTAGATGGCGGAAAGAATTTGGTCATAAATTTCTCTTGAAGGCCCGCACAAGTGGTGATGGATCCAGCATGTAGTGACTTCAGCCATTTGTAGGCTTTGCCGGCAAGTGAGAAGAGAAAAAGAAGGAGATAGATGGCTTCATCGTTCATGTTGCCGATATTGAACGTTTCGCAAATTTGAACAAACATGTCGATGTGGTTTGAAGGATCTTCGCTCTCTAGCCCTTCGAATTGGAGTGTGGTTTTGATGAGTTGCCTGACGTGGGTAGGAATGGACCAGTTGCCAGCGGCGGCACCGTTCGGTAAAGTGATGCTAGAATGAGGATTCGGAGTCGGCCTACCATAGTCAGCTACTACTGTCCTAGGTGGTTGGTCACCCATGTTCCTATCCTAGAAGAAGCGGAAGAAACAGAAGAAGAAGAAGAATTAAAACCTGTCGGTGATACAGAACGCTCTCTCTCGGGCATGAATTTCTCAGTATTGTTAGACGTTTCAAGCTTCGGCGGTCCTTGTGAGCGGGTATGACGCATACGACTAAAACGAAATACTAAAATTAACTATGCTAAAATTTAACTAAAAACAAATAAGCAAGTAAAAAAGAAAACAGGTAAGTCCCCAAACTCAGGTCGTTCTCTAATCGCCTCAAACCGTGTCCCCGGCAACAGCGCCAAAAACTTGATGTGCGAAAATATATATATAAATAAAAGACGAATCGCAAATAAGATTAAAATCCAAACAACCTATCCTAGTTCACACAAACGGCAAGTGTACCGGTCGCGTAAAGAAAAGAAAAGGAAAGTCCGGATATCGAACTCGAAGAAACGTGAGAATTGGTCAGATAATAGACCATAATCCAAGTCCTACCCTAATAATATTTCTAATTGATTTTATGATTTTTTTTTATTTTTTTTAATTAATTTTAACTAACCTAACTTAACTTAACTAACGAGAAAACTTAATGGGGTTCAACGAGGTTTCAACAAATATGGAGAAACGACTACCTAGGCAAGAATCCTACTGACAGTTCAACGGCTAATGGAATTAACTAATCACAAGACACCGGGATCTTAAAATAATCAACTAAGACTCATTAAAGTTTGCTAGATCACCTCTCGGTCTCACCAACTAACCCTCACAAATCTAAGAAGATTGAATAAATGCACCGGGAGAAAGATTACTAAGGTACCCTAATGACGCATCTCCTCTCGGACTCAACGACACAAAACCCGCTAAAAATTGGTACTAGCAATTATAGGGATAAAGGGTTAACAATATCTAAGCAAATCTAAGACACATATTTGCACGCAAAACTAAACCGGATAAGATCAAAACTCCCTCTCGCGCAATTCTTACCTAACCGAATAAATACGCAAGAAAAACCGACTCGCTATTACCTCTCGGTCGCAAGGAGACCTATTGAATTTTAATAATTAATCGCACTCAAGATTCCTATGGCCGCACTAACCACAAATAGATCAAAAACACCAAGTCTAAGACCTAAACGTAGAACCCTAACCGAATGACACACAATCAATCAAAGTCATACGCGGAATCACAAGCACTATTTATATAAAAACAATAACTAACAAATCCAAGATCAAATTAGATAAAACTTTTCAATAGTAATGCGTCATGTGATCAATTAAGACCAAGTAAACTATCAAACAATGTCAATAATCATCAACACCTAGGTAGTACAAAGAAGATTAGCTACTCATGATTTTTGGACAGCCGGTATAAGTTAATGTAAACACCATATTAATCATCACAAACATCAATAAAATCATTCAACAATCAATGATAATCAATAACAACTCAATCCCTAACTTAATTGCAAAACAATCCAACTTTAAAGATCAAATCATAAGAGTTAAGAACATAAACAAAAAAAATAAAGTTTACGGAATGTTTATTATCGATTATGGATGAGTTTTATGATAAATATACCACCCTAGCCGCTGTCCCGAATCCTCTTTGGCTGCTCTCCTTCTTCCCTTGGCTCAACAAACCCACAAATAATTTCTATTCTTCCACTTGCTGCTGCGATCGGACTAGATTGTTGTAGGAGTTAGATTTATTTAATTGTTCACTTGTTTCTCTTGTGATCTGCGTGGGAATTAATCCTAGCCACACAATCAATGCCCTTCTTGTCTCCTTAACACCAACACAAATCCTAGCCCACCACCTTTGACCAAACCAACAACAATCTCTTCTTTCTTTTTAGATTTCCGATCGGTATTTGTGTTTTAAGGGGCTAGGGTGCTTAGACAAAATTCTTGCTATCCATTTCTGATTGCAGCTCTATGTATGAGTGTTAGGGTTTTTCTTATTTTTGTGTTATAATATATATTAACACATAAGGCTTCATATAAATGGGTCGGGCCGGGCTTTAAACTTGGTTCTTCAAACTTGATCATACGAGCCTCTTTTGTCATCCAAAAACCTGGACCTTTTCTCCTTTAAAACTCCTTTAAAAAGTGTTAAAATCATTAATTATTATATAATTAAGCACTTAAAAGATGATAAAAGGGTGCGGAAAATAGGTGTGTTTTACAACACATCATGAAGCATCATAATAGACAACAAAATCTTCTGTCCCTTCTGGCAAAGCCAAAATAGGTGCATGTGTTAACTGATGTGTTGCAAAACACACTTACTTTCCGTATCGTTTTATCATGATTTAATTGCTTTTTAGTTTAATTATTAAGAAGTATAGGTTTTTTTTGCTTAATTTTAAAAAGATTGACGTTTACTTGTAGGTTATGAGTTTTAATGGAAAAAAAGAGTTAAATTGGAAGACTCTAGGTGCCTTTTTGATCAATTTTGAAGACTACAAATCAAGGCCCGACCCAAGCGCACAAGATCCAAGCCTTTTATGCATAATATATTAAGTTAACTGAAGAAAAAAAGAACCCTAACAGCCATCAATCCTGAAATCAGCAGCCAACTAGGAAAAAAATAACCCTAAAAGCGCTCATTCAAGAAGTTGAGCCAAGGGAAGAAGAAGAAGAAGGCTAAGGACGGTTGTGGACATCAGCTAGGGACCATATACACTCATAATCTTAGCCATAATATTGAGTAATACATCCATAAACTTTGTGTTTTTGTTTAAGAACCCTAACTAGTTGATTTGATCTTTTATGTTGGATTGTTTTGCAAGTAACTTGAAGATTGACTTGTGTTTGATTGTTATTGAATCTTGAATGAGTTTACTTATGTTTATGTTGATGTTTATGATGTTTAACTTGAATATATGCTATTGTCCAAAGTTAATGTTAGGCTAAAGTAGTTAGTTCTACCTAGGTTAGATGAACATTGTTAGGTTTTAGTGAGTAAATTGGATTGTTGATTATCATGACTTGTTTTTTTAATGAAAAGTTTGGTTTAATATTGAATTAGGTTTTGTTTAGTGGCTGTGTTTTGATTAATAATAATCAATTACCTCTTGCTTTGATTGATTGAATCGGTTTTAGTTAATTTTAGCTTGTTTGAACTATTTACTTTGTGTTTAGAGATTGTTTGCGGGGTTTAGTTGGGTATTAATTAGTTAAAATTAGCGGGTAACACCTTCTTAGAGACCGAGAGGTGATAGGAAGTAGGGTCGTCTCATAGCTTTTATGTGTTAGGATTAGGATCGTGCGAGAGCGGGTTCGGTTCTTGTCGGGTTTGGTTTTGTGTGCGATTAGTTGACCTAGTTTAAGTTAAACTAAATTGTTCATCTATCCTTGGTTGCGTTGTATTCGTCTCCATTAGGGTAGTGTGTCGGTGAGACCGAGAGGAGAGTCGACATTAGAGCACTTTAGCAATTCGTTACCCGGTTTTGTTCTTAAAATCAATTAAGGGTAGGTTAGGGTTTGTTAGTGAGACCGAGAGGTGATCTAGCTTTCTTGAGTGAACCTTAGTTGTGTCATCCTTAGGAACCGGTGTCGTGAGATTCTACAATCCATTAGCTTATTATACCTTCAATAGGATTCTTACCTAGGTAGACGTTTTCTCTATTGATAAATCTTATTCTCAAAGTTTCATCTAGTTTTCTTAATTAAGTCTTTTCAGTTAATTTAAGTTAGGTTAAGTAGTTAATAATTAAAAATCATTTAAAATATATTATTCTTAGGTGAGTCTTATTTAGGTTTAAGTATTAAGTACGTTTTCACGTGTCCTTGTGTTCGATACTCGGACTTCCTTAGTGCTATACTATTAGTGATCGGTACACTTGCCGGTTTTATGTGGTTTCTTTAGGATTTTCGTTTAATAAACTTAAGGCTTAGCTGTGAGAGCATCATTATACACACATCAAGTTTTTGGCGCCGTTGCCGGGGACACGGTTAGAGGCATATTGAGAATGACCCGAGTTAGGATTTACATATTGTATTTTCGTATATTAGATTAGATTAGTTATTTTAATTAGTTTAGTTTTAGTTTAATTTTATTTTAAGTATTCTATTCTATTTTTATCTGGTGCCCGTGATCCTTTTCTTTTGAGTGTTCTTTAAAGGAAATATGTTCGGACGACACGTTGGAACGCCATGGTGCAAAGTGTGTGGCGGAGATCACTGGGTACATGATGCGTATGAGCGAAGGAGGATAGAAGTTGAGGCACGGAAAGCTCCATGGGAATCACTTGTGGAAAAGCCTCCTCCATACCAATTTGCATATGATCAAATGGGGAACTTCTTAGGGTATAAAGACTTATGGGGAAATATATTAGAGCCAACCCCAGAATTGGAATCAATAATGGACGATTTATTATTTGCCATTAGAAAGGATTTGGAATATTTTCCACCTTTGAATCCACCTTTCTTTGAAACCCCGAGTGAGATTGAAGATACCGGAATGGAGGAGTAGAGAGTAGAGGAGTATGTTCCCTCTTGGCAGGACGAGTTCGTGGGTGAGTTTGACGAAGAGTCTATGGATTTCACCATGACAGATGAAGGAGAGTTTGACCCACTTGGCGATTTGAAGTTGCTTGAGGATCTATTGTATAACGAGCCAAGTGCGGGGATCAAGAATGAGCCTTGTGAGGAGAGCCATGAAGTGGTTGGTGAATCGGTCTTTCCACCATTGCACTTTGAATGTGAAAAACCAAAACATGAACCGTACTCAATCTCCATTCGGGACGTATTGAGGTTTAAAAAGTTGGCTAAAAGAATAAGGAGGATATCTAGGCTCAGAGATCATGGTGTGCAGAAGAGTTCTTTACTTCCGTTTCACTTTAGGGGATCATTTTTTTGGGAGTCTAAGAGTTGGTGGGCCGAGTTTAATTCATATGGCCGTGCCCATGAGAGTTGTACAATTGGTTTCTTCCCGACCAATTGTAAGAGGAGAGTATTGTGGAGCATCGATGGGAAGAGGATAAAGGAGAAGCCTCCTGATTGAGGTTTCGGGAGCGAGTCCGGCTAAAGACTATTCAACAAACTTAGCGCTTCCCGGGAGGCAACCCGGTAATATCTTTTCTTGTTATTTTACTTTCATTTTATTTTTATTTCTGAGTTTTTCCGGGTGTCTCTTCTCTTACTTGCAGGTTATTCCATGGCTGGTTGATGAAGGTTTATGAGCTAGAGTTTTAAGCATGTGTGGGGATGCAATTTGCTTAAGGATTGTCGCTTTCGTTCGTTAGTGATAGCTTGATAGAGAGCACTGGAGTTTTAAGCTTGCGTTCGAATATGAGGGTGAGGAACATGATTCACCGCACACTTGCATGATCACATATGCCAGGGGAGTCTGTTTCATTTTATTTTTCTTTATGTTTAGTTTTGTCTTTTCCTTGTCTCACATTGAGGACAATGTGAAATTTAAGTGTGGGGATGGGAAATTGACGTTTTCATTTTTAAGAGTGATAAAATAATTTTTATAAAAAAAAGGTTTTAAAGAAAAATGTCCCTTGAATTTAGTTTTCTTTTTGCGTTAAAGTGGGAGATGATGATATTTATCGGAAATAGGTTTTTCAAACTACTAATAATATGAGATAAAAAAAACGCACTTAACTTGGGATGTGTCGGTAGGCTCAGCCTTGAAAATGAAAGGGCAAATTTGATTTAATGGTTAAATTTTGTGGGTAACGCGTTTTGTCCGTGGAATATAAGTAATGAAAGGTCGGGCCATACTCAAGCCTCAATTTTTGGTATGAAAAAGTGGAAATATCATTATACACACATCATTAACTTCTGCTTCAAGGTCTTGAATGCCACATCTTGCTTGGTCCCCACTCGTATTTGGCTAATTTATAAGTTAGTGATGTCAAAGCACTGCTATTCTAGAGAAATGTTTGATAAATCTTCTGTAGCACCCAGCCAGACCTAAGAAACTTCTAACTTCATTTGGCGACTTGGGAATTTCCCACTTGGATATAGCCTCAATCTTTACAGAATCTACTTGAATACCCCTTGCGTTTACGACGTGGCCAAGAAATTGTACTTCATGTAGCCAAAACTCACACTTTAAAAACTAAGTGTACAACATCTCATTTCTCAATAGCTCGAATAATATCCTAAGATGGTTTTGATGATCCTTTTCTTATTTATAATGAATAAGTATATCGTCAATAAATACGATAAAAATTTTATCTAAGTACGGTTTGCAGATCCGATTCATTATATCCATGAACGTTGCTGGAGCATTAGTAAGTCCAACCGGCATGACTGTGAATTCATAATGTCTATATCTTGTTCTGAATGCGGTGTTTGGAATGTCTTCCTCTTGTACTTAACTGATGATAACCTGAACGTAAATCGATCTTTGAGAAATAACTTGTGCCTTGTAGTTGATCAAACAAATCATCGATTCTCGGAAGCAGGTATTATTCTTGATTTTTACTTTGTTCAGTTCTCGATAATCGATGCACATCCTCATTGAACCGTCTTTCTTTTTCACGAATAGGATCGGAGCTCCCCACGGTGAAGAACTCGGCCTTATGAATCCTTTCTCTAAATGTTCGTCCAACTGTTTCTTCAATTATTTCATCTCCGTTGGAGCTAGTCTATATGGGGATCGAGCAATAGGTGATGTACTCGGTACTAGATCTATTTTGAATTCAAATTCACGCTTTGGTGGTATTCCTGGTAATTCTTCTGGGAAAACGTCGGGAAATTTTGAGACAATTGGTATGTCTTCTAGTTTCTTGTCTTTGGGTTCTTCTATCACATATGCCATGAATGCTAAGCATCCTTTACGCAAGCATTAATTTGCTTTAATCATTGAAATTAGGCTAGCGTGACCAGCATACTTGTCTCCCGCAATTTGGATGGTCTTTCAATTTGTTGTACGTATTTCAATGGCTTTCTTATCACATAAGATACGGGCTTGGTTACCAGATAACCGGTCCATACCTAGAATGATATCAAAACCAGCCAGTGTCATAGGCAACAACTGAACAGGTATGACATATTTTGTTAATAAAATTTCTCCATGCTTCAGAACTTCGGATATTCTGAGCAAATTACCATCGGCTGTTTTGACTATGAGGGACTTGTCTAGTTTAACTAAGGGGTCATTTAATAGACTACAAAATCTTTCATCAATAAAACTTTGGTTTGCACCCGAATCAAACAAAACCCTATCGTAGACATTATTAACGAGAAACGTACCAGTTATGACGTCTGGCGCTTCAGCTTCCTTCTAGGTGTTGAGAACAAAGACACGTGCATTTCCATTCTTACCCTTTTTCTTGGTGTCACTACCACTTGCACCATATCCTCCAGTCTTCTTCTTCGAGCATTCGTTTCAAAAATGTCCCAACTTACCACAACCATAGCAAGTTATCTTATTATTCCAACAATCAGTTGCTGGATGACCTATTTGTTACAGTTAGTACAGGTGACTTGTCAAACCTGCACTTCCCAAAGTGTCTTCGGTTGCAAATTTTGTACACCGAATTTGATGATTGGAAGTTCTTCTTTTCCCCACCACATTGTTTCTTGTGTTACTTATCATTTTCTTGAAAACAACTTCCTTCTTGAATATACCTTCTTTCTTTTTTCTTCTTCATGGGTTCTGATCAAACCGTTCATCATGTAACCAGCTAATTCCATTGCTAAAACAGTGGTTTGTGGTAAAGATGATCTAACCATATCTCTAAACTCCTTTGGCAAACCCTAAACATAACAAGTGACCTTGTTATGTTCTGGTGTTACCAAGTGTGGTACTATCCTACAATACTCGAGAAATTTCGTGTTGTATTCCTTTATATTTGTCTCAATCACTTTGTGGTGTTGAAACTTGGTTTGCATTTCATCCTTCTCGCTCATCGGACAAAACTTCCTGATTACAAAATCTTTGAATTCTTCCCAACTCAGATTGTACATGTTTAATCTCCCTTTAACTTTTATAAGGGTGTTCCACCATTGCATAGTTTCGTGTTTAAACGATTGGGAGGAATATCGAATTGCTTCTTCCTCTGTACGTTAACGGATGCCATTAATGGCTTCCATTTCTTCAAGCCATCCTAGTGCAGCAATAGCACCATCGCTTCCATAAAAGTCTTCTGGCTTAAACGTCTGGTATGTCTTATAACTACAACCTTTCTTAGTCTTTTGTTTCTTTGGCTTCTTTTCTTCATAATCACTATCAGCATTAGAGCTCACATGTTCTTCCTCGTCTTTTTAGGACTTGTTAGATTTCTCCTTACTCAATGATTCATGTTTCTTCATAGCTTCGAGCATTGCTGGGAAAACTTCGGCAATTCCTTTCACAATTAGTTGGTGCATATCCTCCTTTCGCACGAATTGATCATCAGCGGGAGGGGTAACAATTGTTTCATGATTTTCGACATTTTTCTTTAATCTCCCCCTCGTATTCCTTGAGGGTCTGTTGGTACATAGATGTCAGTAGTTCATAGTCTAGCGTTTGTAATCGAGTCTGTAATGTAATTGTGTTTAAGTTTATCTTTATGTATGTAAGCGAAGTTGTCAACAAGTTCGCTTAGGCGAACTTGTTGAACAAGCGAAGTTGTTGACAAGTTCGCCTAGGCGAACTTGTTCAACGAGCGAAGTTATTGACAACTTCGCCTGAGGCGAAGTTGTCGTGTATTTAAGTAACCTACGGGTTACTGTTTAAGTGTTGGTTTTTTGATAGTTCGTTTTAGAGTTCGTGATAGTTGTGATCATTTCACGTGTCAAGTGTCTGTAATAGACGTGGTTCGAGTTATAATATAACGTGGTTTCGTTTGTATCGTGTGTTCGTGTTTTACGTATTCTACGCTCGTAACTACCTACGCAGGGATTCCGCACCTGCGTAGATAGCGATATCCCGTGTAAGATCCGTCCGGGAACCTACAGGGTCCACTATTCACGTCAACATTTGAATATCCTTTCTTTGACATACTATAGACTAGAAAGAGGTAGGTATTAGTTACCGTGTCTAAGAATTTACTAGACACATATCTATCTTCTCCGTACTTTCATAAATAAATGGGTTAAAGCCTAAGTATCTTTGTCAAATACTTAATTTGCTAAAAATGATAGCTATGATACCAACCTGTCACACCCAGCCTCAGAGGCTTAGCCGTCTGACCAATAGTTGGTACCGGTTCTGTCAATTTACCAAAGTTTGGTTACGCATCCGAAAATATTTAATAACATATTTGTAACATCCGGCCCCTCGCACCACCAATATTGTCCGCTCTGCCCACGAAGAGCCCACGGATTTGTTTTTGGTTGCCCAGATGGAGACTTCCCAGGAGATCACCCATCCTAGTACTACTTCCACCTAAGCACGCTTAACCGTTGAGTTTTCATGTGCTCCACAACCAACTAAGCCCAAAACGCGTTGGTGATTGAAGAGGCAGGACATTTACTTCTGAACCAAGGATCTCTCTTGTCCACGGCCGATGTGGGATTTGCCTAAGAGTGGGACGATGTTGTGTTTGCCAAGGGTGTTACAAACAACCCCCTTGGACTCATAGTCCTCGATGAGGCGTGTCCCATCATCCCGAACGGAAAAAGAGTGGCTCTGATACCACCCGTAACATCCGGCCCCTCGCACCACCAATATTGCCCGCTCTGCCCACGAAGAGCTCACAGATTTGTTTTTGGTTTCCCAGATGGAGACTTCCCAGGAGGTCACCCATCCTAGTACTACTTCCACCTAAGCACGCTTAACCGTGGAGTTTTCATGCTCCACAGCCAACTAAGCCCAAAACGCGTTGGTGATTGAAGAGGCAGGACATTTACTTATGAACCAAGGATCTCTCTTGTCCACGGCCGATGTGAGATTTGCCTAAGAGTGGGACGATGTTGTGTTTGCCAAGGGTGTTACAATATTTACTTTCATGACATAGGGAATTAAATACCCTTTTCGTTTAACAAAATTACTTGCTTTATAAACAAGTTAATATATATGCATCGTTTACAAAATTAGCTGAGCCTTCAGTTGTATTCTATGCCTAGTGATCTTCTATTTCGACTGGTATGTCCACTTCTATACTTAACCCTTGTTACCTGAAAACATTTTTTTAAAATACGTCAGCTATATACTGGTGAATAACGCTGACTCAATGAAAGGTTTTCATAAAACGTTATGACACAACACCAATAGTGTTCAACGACTCAGTGGGTCTCAATCCCATCTCATCGGAACTAATCATACGCACAAACCATTTCAGGGACAGTTACGTGCCCCATGGCCAGTATGACTATAGTGTGCTCACTACAGTACATATATGTAAGGATCCAGACACATGTGTATATTAGCTTGAGCGTCTAATACTACCTTGTATCAAAACGTTTTAGAGGATTTGAACTAACCTTCATGTAAATACTTTTCTAACTCTTTACGTATGAATAACCCTCCATAATCTAAAAGAGTAAATACTTAAAAAAAAAAAGATGATAATAATACCTATTCATGATATTAAAAAGGTTAGGCTTATTCACGTCGTAAAAAAAGTTAAAACATATTCAAGCTATAAAAAGGTTGAGCGTATTCACATTTTTAAATTCTTTGATAATTACTTGTCTATAACCCGGGCACTTGATTATAATCTTTAACCTAATAACATAGTAGGTCATTTAATAATTTTATAGTAACAACAAAATAATACTAGCCGTAAAATATGATAACTTAATATGCTTGGGTAAATATTTTACCTCTTATTGTTGGTTACTTAACATAAATGCTTAAGACTCGTGCTAACTACCGTCATCGCTTACCGCCGTAGTATCGCTATATTTTTATTAGCAACCAAAATCCTATACTAATCGACCTTCATTTAGACTGTATACCGCCACTCACTTACACTCATGATCTATCACACTTTTAATTATTTAATTGTTATTTATCTATTGTTATTATTATTATTTTGAAAGTATCAACTCAAACATCAAAATATATCTATTTTTCTATGCAAGCTAAATGCACATGTATATATATACTAGTTTTTATCCCCTGTATTATGGGGGTTGTTTTATATTACTTATTCTAATATTTATTTATTTCTAGAATTTATATTTTTTTTATTGTATAAAAGTTAATAATATACTTATGGTTTGATGATAAATTGTTTCATAAATAAATGAGATGTTATAACCCGGTTTAAAAGATATATGGTTTTGATGAGACCCTAGACCGTTTATTTTTTTTGCTATAAAATTGGTTTTTTAATTAGAAATAATATTTATGAAAGTTAATAATATACTTATGGTTTGATGAGACCCAAGACCCGTTTATTTTTTTTATTATCAAATTGGTTTTTCAATTTAAATAATATATATCTTTTTTAAAATAAATAAGATATTAATTTTTATTATATCCTATTTATAGGATTTTTACATCAATAATTTGTTGAGAATATTTTTTAATTTAATGAGACGTTATAACCCGTTTAAGGAATATCTGGGTTTGGTAAGACCCATACCCATGAATTCGGGTCAAATGCATGAGAAGCCTCCATTTAAAAATCAAGCAAATCTGGTGACTCCAAAAAAAGGGGGAACGACCACATCGCGACACGTAGGATTTTTATGTCTTCGTTTATATATATATATATTATATATATATATAGGGATCTAGAGAGAAGTCCTCTTAAAGAGAGAACTAGTAAAGAATTATTTTTAACTATTTTAAAAAAAATTATTTTGTGATTTTTTTTCTTTCCTCATTCTAATAAGATGATATTGATACAAAAAAAAAAACTTGTTGGTGTAGTATTGTAGTGCATATGTGTACTAATGCCTATTGCATATATACAATAGTGTTTTATTGCATATAATACAACACAATTGCATTATCCAATACACACTATTGAATATATGCAAATACGACACTAATAATTGTATGCAAAACACATTATCGCATATATGTAATACAACACTAATGCACATATACACTATATCGATTTTTTTTTTAATTTTTGTATATAGTATAACATTATTGCAAATAAACAATACAAACAACTATATATATGCTATTTAACACTATTTCAAATATCAAAATGCACACTATTGCACATATGCATTATAAAAAAAGTCGGTGTACTGCATATATGCATTACTCGTTAATTTTTTTATTTATTTTTTTTGTGGTGAAGAATAACAATATATAAGAAGGATGAAAGAAAAAAAAAATTAAAAATATTTTTTTAATTAAATTAAAAATACTTCATTATTAGTTCTTTAATTCTCTCCATAAAATGGAGTTCTCTCATGATCCTCTCCCTATATAATATATATATATAATACTGTGTTAGTTTGGTTGGTTAACAGATGACAAAAATATGAGTTTAGTGGCATATTAAAAAGAACTGTGGCAAGGATGTATATGTGCTTATCCATTTTCCTCAGAGTATTGTCAATCATATAAATGAAAACTCTAAAGAACTTAGTCAATTTGTTTCCACGTATTTTGGGAATCATCCATGCAACCATTTTACATAATATAAAATAATGAGTTATTCTTTTATTAAAGTTAAAACTTATGGATAAATTTATACATATTATTATCGTTATCATAAATGGAGTGTATATACATAAATACAGGGAACTCAAGCTAGGACACAATATAGACTGAGTCAATTGTCAACAATGTTTAATCATGTCCCCTCTAATATTTATAGCTTATATTCGATTCTAATTATTAAACAATGTTTAATTATAATAACGTTCATTTAAATTCCTAACAACTAAAATGATGGTTCCTTCTACTAAGCGCTCGAGTAATAATATGCGCTCGAGTAATTATATTTCTAATATGATTTAAAATTCTTTATTTATAAGAAAATTAATAATAAAAATGCAGAATGTTACAGCATATTTGGAATTGTCTTTATTTGTTGATTTTCTTTTTTCACGTTCAAGACACATGCCAATTCAACCCCCCCTCATTATTTTAAAACACATATAACTTTTTCATGTGACAATTTTTTTGTAAAAAATTTCACCATAACAAAATACATTTTTTTATCTTATATGTGAGTACCATATTGATGAAAACAAATAAAAAAAATAGTGGGTTTTTATACATTTTATATCAGTTGGTCATTGTGTTTTTTTAATTGTGTTTTTTACATTGTGTTATAGGTTATGGTCATTGTATTTTTTTAATATTTACACAATATAAAGATATAATGTAAAACAAAATTATGTCATTTTGTATTTATGCTCATCATTTTGTCTCTTGCTAGTTATTGTGTCTCTATATTCATCATTGTGTTTTCGTGATTGTGTATTCCGTTCATTGTGTATTATTTTCAGGTCATTGTGTTTTATGTATTTATAATTGTATTTACGTTTTAGATCATTGTGTAATATGTATTCCCCATTGTGTTTTACTTTTTATGTTATTGTTTAATATGCATTCATCATTGGGTTTTATGTATTAGATAACGTTGTTATTTTATCATTGTATTTATATAGTAGAATTATACAACGGTGTTATTTCACTATTACAATTTTCAGATTTCATCACTAAAAACACAATGATGCACATAAAGACACAATGATAAATTGAAAGACACAATGAGAAACATAAGACATAATGATAAACAGAAAGACACAATGACGATATTTTTTTTATTTTTATAAAACAAAGTCATACTCATATTAAAGACAAAAAAACACTTGTTATAATGGTGATTTTTTTTAAAAAAATGTCATATGGAAAAGTTATAAACATTTTAAAATGATGGGGGAATTGACATGCGCCTTGCATCTGACTATAGAAATTATGTGTTTTTCCATTTATGCTCTTTTCTTAGTCCTCACTTGACACCTGACAATCAATAATGACTTCTCACATTTCTTATTTTTATTATAGTTTACAATAACTCAACCCAAAACTTATATGGGAGATATGAGGGATGACCCTGTCTTGCCAGGGTTCGAGTCCTGATCTCACCCGGTTTTACCGGCTCCTCGCTGTCGTGCCGCTTGGCGGGCGTGGGGGTCGGGTTTTATCCGATGAATCCCTCAACAGGCGGACCGTTAGGGGCTCCGTCCGTTCGGAGTAGTGGCCGGCTCAGGCTACCTTTAGTCAATAGGGGCCGCGTACGAAATACCCGGCGTTACTTAGTTGGTCGTTCAAAAAAAAAAAAAACATACAGGAAAAAAAAGTAATTTATGAAAAGTAAACCAGAGCCACCAATTTCCAACAGGTGGGTCCACATGACAAATGTTACTGCCTAAATGGCACAACCATACAACGGAAATAGATCTCTCTCCTCCACCATTTGTTTTGATACATGTCACCTTATTTGTCCCCACCAAAAGCTTTTGTCACACTCACTCGGACCTACGATGTTTGTTTGTGGGTACCAAGTGCTGTGTTTCGCGACGAAGTTTGTTGAGGTTTCAGGTTTTGCGGCCCAGCCCATTTACCCGCCCACTATATTGTAAAGTGTAAACCATTTGGATTTTGGTTTGTTGAACAACAGAGGTACTTGTGTTGTATATGTTTTATTATTAGAGCAGATTAGTTATCGGAGTGTATTATTAGTTTATTTGGCTGTACATAGAGCAACGTACACCACACATAAGTGATGTGCGTGCTTCACACCTTGGCTTTTTGGACCTAACCTCTATGGAGTGTCTCACGCTTTTTTAAAACCAATGATATAATGTTGTTATATATAGTTTTATGTAGCAGGGTAAATTTTTGTAACCGTTGTAGCAGCTAAATTTTTGCAACCATTGTAACAGCATGAAGACAGAAGATATTATCTGGGATGATTTTGAACATAGCGGTGATCATATGTAGTGCCCCACCCTACTGATGACCACAGTGGTGGAATACACGTGAGCGAGACAAATGTCAGAACCTTAATGCTTCTAGTAGTGTTAGTCAGTTTAAGGAAGACAGAGAATTTAAGACATTGGATAACCAAACAGACATGACGCAGAAAGATTCAAGTTCTGATATCCCCGATGGTGTATATACTGCTTTTGTAGATGTTGTCTCAGCAAAAGACATATTTAGCGCACAATCTGGTAGTGAACTATGCGCAGATGAGGGAATTAATACTGAAAGATACTTCTGGTGCAGTTGATAGAAACTCGTATAATGATCATAATTTGTTCTCTAATGAGAAAGGATCAACTGATCTTTTGCATTTTGGCTGGCCTGATATTGGAAACCTTGAGAATGTGGACCGGATGTTAAGGTAATTTTTACTTTAAAAAAACTAAAATATGTTTACTCTACATGTTAAGAAACTAATATTTACGTTAAATACGAATAATATTTTTGATCACGTTCGTTTGTACTTATATGAATAACATTTTTTGTTCATATTCAGTTGGTTTATTGAAAAACGAAAATTAATGAACATCCAGTTGAATGGATCACTTAACGCTCGGTTCGTTTACAGACCTAGATTAACGTTTATTATCTATACGTGCAGCAATTGTGATTCGTCATTTGGACTAAGCCTCATAGCTACTGATGATGAATTGATCTGGCTTACATCAGAAGATCCAGGTGGAGGGTATCAAGAAGCATTGAAGATGGATCTTAAGGGTCCTTGTTCAGAGCCAACCGTTTTAACAAATTTATCACAGAATCACAAGCCATTAGCATCATATAATAAAACAGAAACAGCAAAAGAGTAGTCGAGACAACTGAATCAAACAGAAGGAATGAAAGGAAACCATTACGGTTCAAGTGACAAATCTGATAAACCGTTCACCCCGAAACGCAACAGGCTACAAACTAAATACTTAGGACATGAGTCTGTGGGTTACATACAGAGCAACACGTATGTGCATCCAGGTAGGATTGTAAACTAGCCAAGCCCAAGTTCTACTACTTAGCTCATTTAACTTTCAAGAGCTCGAGCTTGTTTCATTTATTATTTTTTAATTATTTTATATATAGTTTTTTATTATATTATATTTATTAAAAGTTATAATTTTTTATATATAACAATAATATATTATTTAGTTATTTTTATTATTATGTTGAATATCATGATAATAATTATATTAACATATACTAAACAATATTAAATAAAAATTATAAAATAATAGGCTAGTTTGGGCTCGTGAGTTAGCTCAAGCTCGATAAGTGAAGCTTAGGCTTTAGCTTGTTTTCTAAACAAGCTTATTTTTAATCTCGAGCATGGTTAGTGAGTAGTTTCTCAAGCTCTAGCTTACCTTGTTTATAATTTATTAGTTAATTTATATATATTTTTGTTTTGTTGAGCCGGGGGTCTCAACGGAAGCAGCCTCTCTATTCTTACAGAGTAGAGGTAAGACTGTCTACATCTTACCCTCCTCAGACCCTACCATAGCTTTGCTATTGGTGGGATTTACTGAGTACGATGATGATGATGATGATTTGGTCAAAAATTATCGAAGCAATAATTGAACAATTTTGTTAAGTGAGGTAGAGTGTTATTCAACAGTGAGATAAGTAATATAGTAGATCAATAACGAAAAGTAAAGGTGGACACAACGATGTAGCGAGGAAAAATGTAAGGCCCTGGTCCCGGTGCCCTACATTGGTTTGATTTACTTATAAACACAGTTATAAATATCAGAGTTAATTAAAACATTTTGCGGAATATAAAAATTTCAATAAACATTTCATATCATGTCATAAACTTGTCTTAAATATACATAATTTGTCTTTCATAATAAAACATCATTCATAATACATCATAAGTCTTTGGATGCCAGCTTCTTATTTTCCTTCCATCTGTCATCCTCAAGCTAGCTGCCACATCCTACTCACCTGCGTGCATACTAAAAGTCAGCAACGCTGAGTGAGTTCTAGTTAATCAGACAACATACAATACATACACTTACCTCCATATATGCATCCAAGGATACATATTAAATACTTTACTTACCACTTTTCTATCAGGCATTCATACATTTATACATACGTTCTTACTTTTATACTTCCATGCTACATACATTGTATCTTTTCTATCTCAGATATCATTAGGGTTCGATCCCTTCCTATTCTATCTCATATATTATTAAGGTCTGATCCCTTTCCCTTTTACTTTTTCTTTTATATCTCAGATATTTTTAGGGTCTGATCCCTTTCTTCTCTATCTCAGATATTATTAGGGTCTGGTCCATTTCTTCTCTATCTCAGATATTATTAGGGTCTGATCTCTTTCTTCTTCTACAAACGTACATACGTTTCGTTACATTCTTCATTAATTACTTTCATACATACTTCTAATCTCATATACATATCATTCAATCATACACCCCATACATATATACCATTCATACATATTCATATATCATACACTTACCACTTAAGGTGAGTGTATTAACTATTCACATCGAGTATACACACATCCCCGAAAACATAACAAGGAATGAGGCTAGAAACTCACCTGTCTCCTGTTTCTTTCCGAGTTTATAGCAATCCCCTTCTTTAATTGAGCAAGGCTAACTGTATGATAATTACAGATATAAATCACTAACCTTTTACACATCATTTAACTTTCTCCTAAAACTTCGAAGTCTGAAGTATTCTATTCGAATGAGGTCTTCCATTTGAATGGAGTATTCTATTCTAATGGACTATTCTATTCGAATGGGCATTCTATTCCAATGGGTATTCCATTTGAATGGAGTATTCTATTCTAATGGACATTCTATTCGAATGGTATTCCATTTGAATGGAATTAATTTCTAATTTTGGAGTATTCTATTCGAATGGGGTACTCCATTTGAATGGATTATTCTATTCTAATGGAGTATTCTATTTGAATGGGCATTCTATTCGAATGGGTATTCCATTTGAATGGAGTATTCTATTCAAATGGACATTCTATTCGAATAGGTATTCAATTTGAATGGAATTAATTTCTAAGTCTAAAGTATTCTATTCGAATGGGGTATCCCATTTGAATGGAGTATTCTATTCTAGTGGAGTATTCTATTCAAATGGGTATTCCATTTGAATGGAGTATTCTACAAATGTGTATTCCATTTGAATGGAGTATTCTATTCTAATGGACATTCTATTTGAATGGGTATTCCATTTGAATGAAATTAATTACTAAGTCTGGAGTATTCTATTCGAATGGCGTATTCCATTTGAATGGAGTATTATATTCTAATGGAGTATTCTGTTCGAATGAGCATTCTATTCTAATAGGGTATTCCATTTGAATGGAATTAATTTCTAAGTCTGGAGTATTCAATTCGAATAGGGTATTCCATTTGAATGGAATTAATTTCTAAGTCTGGAGTATTCTATTCGAATAGGGTATTCCATTTGAATGGAATTAATCTCAAAGTCTGGAGTATTCTATTCGAATAGGGTATTCCATTTGAATGGAATTAATCTCTAAGTCTGGAGTATTCTATTCGAATAGGGTATTCCATTTGAATGGAATTAATCTCAAAGTCTGGAGTATTCTATTCGAATAAGGTATTCTATTTGAATGTAATTAATTTCTAAGTCTGGAGTATTTTATTCGAATAGGGTATTCCCTTTGAATGGAATTAATTTCTAAGTCTGGAGTATTCTATTCGAATATACCCATTGTAGGGTATTAAATACCATATTTATTATTTTCACTTAATAATCTAACATCCCCATCCATATTTTTGTGTTCCATATCTTTTAAACATGCTCCTTTCTATCTAGACCAAGATCTAGCTTACTTATCAATAAAGTTTACACCTTTATTGATTTCGAACCCGTTTGAGCTAGATCTAGGGTTTCTACATGAACCATTCTTACTCACGGGTTCGATAAGTCTAGTTTTAACATCAAGTTTATATTTTTATGGTATAATAATACCTGATTTTCCTTAGGGCTAAGTCTTAGGGCAAACCGTCTTTAAAAACATAATCTTTAGGAGAAAAGAACGTACCTTTTTACATTTTTAGGCTATGGTTAGCTTCGATGTGCAACTATGGACTCGTTTCTTGCTTGTATAATCAAGATCTATCACGAACTTGGCTCGGTTTTGGCTTTGGATCTTGAGCCGTGATATTAGAGAGTGTTTGTGTGTGTTTTTGAGTGTGTGTAGGGAGGCTAGAAGATAAGAATGAGGGTTTAGGGTTTTAGTGAGGTTTAAGGAGTACTTATACTCCTTAAGCCCGTTGACCTAAGGCTCATCTCCATCCCTTATTCCATCTTTCATTAAACAAGTCCATACTCTTTTATTTTATTTAACTTAATTAAATATTAACACACTTTTAAACAAACACGATTCCTTTATTTATTATTAGCGAAAGTAGGAAGTTACAAGTCTTCCCTCCTTAAAGTGGTTTCGTCCCCGAAACCTAACTATCATTTAAACAAATCACGGTAAAACTTGCGCATCTCTTCTTTAACTTTCCAAGTGGCATCTGATCCCTTACGATGCTACCATATCACCTTTACCAAAGGGATAACTTTATGACGAAGTTGCTTTTCCTTGCGTCAACGATTTCCACAGGCTGTTCAACGTAGTTTAACTGTTCATCAACCTCGATGTCTACTAATGGCACATGAGACATGTCATCAACTAGACATTTTCTTAAATGGGAAACATGGAAGGTAGAATGAATTCCTTCTAACTCCTCTGGTTAATCTAGCTTGTAAGCCACTTCACCTACACGATTTAAAATCTTAAATGGTCCAATGTACCTTGGACTCAGTTTCCCCCTCTTTCTGAGACGAATAATTCCCTTCCAAGGCGAGACCTTGAGCATCACATTGTCACCAACGTTAAACTCAATCGGTCGTCGTCGCTTATCGACATATGACTTCTACCGGTCTTGAGCAGCTTTCATTCTTTCTTTTATTTGATTGAACCTTAAGAGGTTTGTTGCACAACTTCCAAACTTCCAATCTCCTTCTGACCAATCTCTCCCTAACATATCGGAGTTCTACAACGTCTACCATACAACATCTCGAATGGTGGCATACCAATACTTGAATGGTAGTTGTTATTATAAGAGAATTCTGCAAGATGTAGATGATCATCCCAACTTCCTCCAAAGTCTAGCACACAAGCACGTAGCATATCCTCAAGGGTCTGGATAGTCCTCTCAGACTGTCCATCTATTTAAGGATGATACGCCATACTAATGTTCAGTCTTGTTCCCATAGCTTCATGGTACTTCTTCCAGAATCTCGAAGTAAAGTGAGTATCTCTATCATACACGATCAACAATGGAACTACATTCTTAGTCACAACTTCTTTTATCTAACGTTTCTGATGAGATAGCCTTTCTGATAGGCAGAAAGTGAGCACTCTTCGTTAAACGGACCACTATCACCCAAATGGTATCATGATGTTTAGCTGTACGTGGTAGCTTAGTTATGAAATCCATGGTGATGTGTTCCTATTTCCATTCTGGTATTTCTAGTGGCTGCATATTCCCATAAGGCTTCTGGTGTTCAGCTTTGACTTGCAAACAAGTTAAGCACTTACTAACATAATCTACTACATAATTTATCATTCTCGGCCACCGATAGTCTCTCTTCAAGTCTTGATACATTTTGGTGGATCCTGGATGAATCGAGTATCTTGACTTATGAGCTTTATCTAGGATTCGACCTCTAAGACCTCCATGATGTGGAATCCACATATGGTCAAACCTAGTCTTCACACCATGAATGTTTTCCATCAGTTCATCTTGCTGTTCTAAATTCTTTCCTTCTTCACTAGCCCCTCATTTATAAGCACCTCAGACTATACCTTGATGATTTCTTCAAAGAAATCTGAGTTAATGACCAACTTATACGACTTCACTGTTGCAACGACTTCTTCATTTTTCCGTCTTAGCGTGTCTGCAACCATATTAGCCTTACCAGGATAGTACTTGATGTCACACCCCGAAAAAACTTAACTTAGCAGCGGAAGTCTTAATTAAGACGTTCGAGTGGTGACAGACGCCGATTAGCCATACAATATTTAAACACACACCATTAATGTACAAGTTGGACATTTATTATTGAAAACACAAGTTTCAAGTCATCACCAAATGGACTCCTTTCGTATTACAACGATAGTTCTCGAAATTAGATTTTATTCTTCAACATTTGTAATAGTTATAAACTAGCAAGGACTATAACAAATGTAATGCTACTAAACCTATAATCAAAGCGTACAATAATTCAAAATATTTTCCCCCAACATTTAACCAGCACGACTGGTCGGCAGGTAGGGCGTCACCCGATAGATCTATCAATATTTCTATGCCTTTTTATAGTTAATGATTATAAGACTGCGATAACCACAATTTCCCTGAATATTTATTCTAGTGAATATTTATTCTCGTCAGCCCGACCACGTTAACCCACGCTGGTCAAATCTAAAGCCCTTACAATATCACAATTGGTTAAGATCATAAAATGTGTTTTGACACAAACGTGTTTCCTCCCCGAAAACATTTATAAATCATTTAAAATATTTAAAATGGTGGGGATTTCTGAGAAAATCATCTTTACTGTTACTGTCGGTTTTCGTTCACTTCTCGTGTCCTATTCATTTAGTACACGCTTTTAATAATTTATTCCCAGAATAATCTTAAGTTGTTATTTCAACTTAAAGTGTTCACACCACTATCTCAGTCCTTTCAAAATTGTTTAACTTGTTTATTAGTTTTAGTGTTCAATGATCCACTTACGGCTTTGATTTGGTTAGTCCATATTATATATTCACTCAAGTACATAACATATATATCACAAGCATATATATACAATATATAGGTATATATACACTCACATATATTATATATGTCTCCTTCTATATTAATTAAATATATATTTTCCTACCTTATCATCAATTATGCAATTATACACTTAAGTACTTTCTTAAAATTGTTTATTAATTATTAAATTAATATTTAAATGTAATTATAATAAAACCTCTTTTTATTTGCTGAATTATTTATGTCTTCTAAAATTTTTACAATACTTATGTCAACTTGTCATATTTTACCGGTTTTGTCGGTTTAACGTTTAACGGTGAATTGTTTAATGTTTTTATGAAAATTAATCTTTTTAAGTAAAAATATAGTTTTTATAGCTGAAGTAAATGTGTTTTATAATTTAGTTGGTAAAAATATATTTGTTGTCGGTTTAGTTTAAATTTACACTGTGTTCCCGAGTTTCATTTAAGGAGAGAAAAGAAAGGGAGGAGAATTGAAAGAGAAAAGAAAGAGAGGGGGAGGAAAATGTGTCACTTCATTCCATGTTCCCAAGTTTAATGAAAAATGGAAGAAAAGGAAAGAAAATGTAGGAGTTAATAGGTAGTTAATGTTATACACACACATTTTCTCTTCGAATCTCTCCAATTTGGAAGGATGAGTATAGACTTAAGTTTTCTAGCCTTTTCTCTCCCCTTCCCTCTCCTCCCATTGTTAAAAAATCTTTGGAATATGATTCATTCCCATTTTCTTCTCATTTCCCTCCCATCCCCTCTTTAAATGAGACTCAGGAACACAAAGTTAGTAAAAATGGTTATTTTTAATGTTTTCGCGTCGTCTTTCGCGACGTGACTCGCTTATTGTCAAGTTTTATCATCTTGACCACTTTACACACATAATATGGTGTAATATATATGAGTTTTTAAGTTTTAGGGGCTGTTTTACTTCAGCTCCTAAAATCTTTGTCGGTTAGCTTTAAAAAGCCGATTTTTCGACTAGTTAAGTAATCGACACTCATTTTAAAGAAAATAAAGCATGTATAACATATAACACATCAAAATTATTATAAACATCCAAAAACATAAAATTTCCAGAATTAATATTATGTCATAAAAATCATATTTTATTAGCTAAAAACATGCATTTATTACATATCATAAGTTTATTATGTCACATATTATTAACCATACTTATGATATTAATTTCTAATGATTTATAAAATTTAATAAAACTAACAAAATCAGATTTTATCCTATTCCTTTTGTAGCCTATTTATTATTTTTATTGAGTATATCAAAGTGTTACTTTCCAAGATTTATCCTAGCTTTTTATGACAACTTTTAGTATACTTTTACTTTCTTGTCTTCCAAGTTATTAATATTATTTTATTATTTCATGTCAACCATTTTCAAAATCATATTAACAAGTTTACTAGTAACAATATAAATTTAAACATAAAATCTTAAGTAG
This sequence comes from Bidens hawaiensis, assembly GCF_021521415.1. Lineage (NCBI taxonomy): Eukaryota > Viridiplantae > Streptophyta > Magnoliopsida > Asterales > Asteraceae > Bidens > Bidens hawaiensis. Next base: position 264,701 of record NW_027495237.1, read on the forward strand.
GTTACATGCATGTATAGTTTATGTGTTTTCCTTTAACAAGGACATATATCTAAGTTAATATTATTAACAATCTTGTATTATTATAATATCATCCTCATTTTCTCAAAAGTCATATATGTATTGTCAAATTTTAACATGCATATTATTGTTTAAGCATAAATCATCAAAACACACATGTGTATGTAACATTAACCAATTGAAAATTTACATATTCATACTCTCTCTCTAACTCACGGCTCTCTCTATCTCTCTATATATTTGTATTCTCATCTTTTAATCTCATTTTCAATCTTTTAGATCTTACAATCACCAAACCAAGCTTAACCATTATGAATATGGAAGTAATATGCATGTGTGTGTGTATATGTGGATTCGGGTTCCACATACACACACACATAACCCACGGGTCATACATGCATACATATATACTTTGTAATCTTCCATTTTCACATGAGTTTAAGGGTTTGGTTGATTGTGTGAACCCTTTTAAGATACAAGAACAAGTACTTTGCATCCAAAATTTAAAGAATGTGACTAGGGTTTCGGATTTACCTTAGGGTTTTAGAGAGAGGTTTAAGAAAACAAGATGGATGGTCTCTTGGTGTAGGCTTAAAGCTTGAATCTTCCTAACTTTGCTTCTAACCCATATTTCTTGATTTGATGATAGGGTTTTGATTGTTATTTGGATAATAATAAGAAAATGAAAGAGAGAGAAGGGGGTGGGGGTGGGGTTTCGGCCGCAAGAAGGAGGAAGGGACGGAGATGAGTGGGTGGTGGTTTATGTTGGAAGGTGTAGTGGTTTATATTGAGAGTTCCAAGGGACATGTGTCTTGATGCATGCAAATGAGGTTGCTTGGAATGACAAATGGTTTATAACACATTCAATCTACGGTGAGGGTGAGGGTGAAGTGGACGGCTAAGGGAGGGGTATAGTGTAAATATTTTATGTTTTGTTTAAGTAATTAACAACATGTATTTTATTTACCCCTTTGATTATATTTTATAAAATACAACTCGTTAGGATTAGTTTTTGGTAAAACCAATCACATATCTGAATTCCTTGTAAAATTAGCTTCGAAACCGTATAAATATGTAAATTTTTGGAGTTGGTTGGTTTCGGGTCCTTACGGTGAGCGATATTGGCTTCTACTCGCTTATTTTCTAAATTTTGCGAATCGAACATTCTAAAATTATACTTATGACCTAATATTATTATATTTACTGAATTTATAATATTTTAGGTCATTCCCAACGTTTAGGAATTTATTTGGACTTTTAACCTTACCCGAGTCGCTGTCAGTGTCAGTTTGAGCAGTATTGGATACGCGCCAAAACTTAACTTTTTGAACACAATAAAATATAATATTCATATTGTTAGTGTCTTTAGCCTAAAATATTTTTATTTTATTTTCTATAATACGAGATTACATGATAAACACGGATTACATTAGCACAGTATTAGTCTTAAAAACCTCGATTGTCACATTCTCCCCTTCTTTAAGAAATTCGTCCCGAAATTTAGGAGGTAGTACTAGTGTTGGACTCAACAGGGAACAAGTGAGGATATTTTCTTTTCATTTGGTCTTGACACTCCTAGGTGAATTCCGGGCCCAACTTGGAATTCCAACGAACTTTAACCAGTTTAATTCGGCTTCGTTTTAGTTTTTGAATTTTCCAATCCATAACCTCAACGGGTTCTTCGACAAACCGAAGCTTATCATCTATCCGAACGTCATCCACAGAGATGATTAGGGATTCGTCAGACAAACATTTCTTTAGGTTTGACACGTGAAACACGTCGTGTATTCCACTGAGTTCCTGGGGTAGTTCGAGTTGATATGCGACAGGACCAACTCAACCAATGATTTTAAATGGACCAATAAAACGAGGGCTCATCTTTCCTTTCTTTCCAAATCTAACAACTCCTTTCCACGGTGACACTTTTAACAAAACTCGATCTCCACTTGGAATTCTAACAGTCGTCTGCGATTATCGGCGTAGCTCTTTTGTCGATCAGCAGCTGCCTTCAACCTTTCCTTGATCTGAGAAACTCAGTCGGTGGTTTCCTGAACAATTTCAGGTCCAGTCAGCTGTTTTTCTCCAAATTCTGCCTAACAAAGTGGGGATCGACATTTTATCCCGTATAAAGCTTCAAACGGTGCAGCTTTAATACTAGAGTGGTAGCTATTATTGTAAGAAAACTCAGCCAAAGGCAGGTGAGTATCCCAACTTTTGCCGAAATTGAGAACACAAGCACGTAGCATGTCTTCTAAGGTCTGAATTGTTCTTTCACTTTGACCGTCCGTCTACGAGTGATAGGCAGTACTCATATCTAGACGGGTTCTTAAGGATTCATGCAATGATTGCCAAAAGCGCGAGACGAAACGACCGTCCCTATCATAGATGATTGAAACAGGTATGCCATGTTTTGCTACAATTTCCTTAAGGTAAAGTCTAGTCAGCTTTTCCATGCTGTCTTTTTCTCGGATCGGAACAAATTGTGCTGACTTAGTAAACCTATCCACAATTACCCAAATAGCATTATGGTTATTGAATGTTGATGGAAATTTGGTTACAAAGTCCATTGTGATATTATCCCATTTCCATTAAGGAATCTCGGGTTGTTGAAGCAATCCAGGTGGCTTCTGGTGTTCAGTTTTAACTTTAGAACATGTTAGGCATTTGCTGACATAAACGACTATGTCTCCTTTCATGTTTGGCCACCAATAGAGTTCTTGGAGATCTTTGTACATATTTGTCGAACTTGGGTGAATCAAATATCTAGACTTGTGCGCTTCGTATAGAATCAATTTTCTCAAGTTCCCATATCTAGGCACCCAAACTCGATCGATGAGATATGAAGTACCATCATATTTGGTGACAAATTCACCTTCCAGGCCTCTCAATTTTTCAGCTTTTATATATCGAGGTTTTAGAGCTTCGCGTTGTGCATCACGTATTCGAGTCGTGAGACTTGTTTGTATCGTCAGACCCAGTGCTCGAACGCGTAATGGCTTTTCTACTTAACGCATCTGCCACGACATTTTCTTTTCCTGGGTGGTAGCGAATATCGCAGTCATAATCGTTAAGCAGTTCGATCCCCAACGCCTTTGCCTCATATTGAGATCTTTCTGATCAAAGATGTGCTGGAGGCTTTTGAGATCAGTGAAAATCGTACACTTGGTACCATATAGGTAGTGTCTCCAGATTTTAAATGCAAACATAATAGCTCCCAATTCCAAATCGTGAGTCGTGTAATTTTTCTCATGCACTTTAAGTTGTCGGGATGCATATGCTATCACTTTATCTCTTTGCATAAGCACGCATCCAAGACCCAATCGTGAAGCATCACAGTAAACAACAAATCCATCTATTCCTTCTGTAAGGGATAGAATAGGTGCACTGGACAACTTTTGCTTGAGCAACTGAAATGCCTCTTCTTGTTTCTCGGTCCAATCGTACTTTTTATCTTTCTGGGTCAATTGCGTCAAAGGTTGCGCTATTGATGAGAAATTCTCGATGAATCTCCTATAATACCCAGCTAGACCTAAGAATTGTCGCACTTCAGTTGGAGACTTTGGTGCTTCCCGATTCTTAATAGCCTCGATCTTTGAAGGATCAACGTGTATTCCTTTCTCATTGACAACGTGTCCGAGAAAGTGAACTTCTCGGATCTAAAAATCGCATTTTGAGAATTTTGCATACATATTCTCTTTCTTGAGAAGTTCCAAAATCAACCTTAGGTGTTTTCCATGCTCTTCCTTGGTTCGCGAGTAAATAAGTATATCATCGATGAATACTATCACGAATTTATCCAAGTATGGCTTGCAAACCCTATTCATCAAGTCCATGAATATAGCCGGAGCATTTGTCATTCCAAATGGCTTGACATGAAATTCGTAGTGGCCATAGCGTGTTCTGAACGTTGTTTTGGGAATATCTCCTTCTGCTATTCTGAGTTGATGGTATCCAGGACGTCAATCGATTTTTGAATAATAGCTGGATCCTGGCAACTGATCAAACACATCATCAATCCTCGGTAGTGGGTACCGATTCTTAATAGTTAGTTTTTTCAGCTCCCGGTAATCGATACACATTCGGAATGATCCATCCTTATTTTTAACAAACAGTATTGGAGCTCCCCAAGGTGAATAGCCAGGTCTAATAAAGCATTTATCCAGTAATTCTTGAAGTTGATTGGACAATTCTTGCATTTCTGACGGTGCTAATCTGTACGGTGATTTGGCTACCGGTGCAGCGTCTTTAACAAGATCTATCCTGAACTCAACTTGTCTTTCTGGAGGTAAACCAGGCAAATCTTCGGGAAATACTTCTGGGAAATCTCGAACAACTGGAATGTCTTCGAGTTTACACTCCTTGGCTTTTGTGTCAACTACATGTGCTAAGAAAGAGGGGTATCCTTTTTGTAACATCTTCCGGGCTTTCATTACGTTGAAAATTTCAAATCTACGTTGCTTTGATCGCCACGGATTGATAGAATTTTTCCATTAGGAATGGGTATACGAACTAACTTCTCGGAAAATACAATTTCAGCCTGATTCCTAGATAACCAGTCCATTCCTACAACAGTGTCAAAGCTGCCTAATTCAACTGGCAAAAAGTCGATCTCGAATTTTCGATTTTCCAGTTGAATGGTACAACCTAGAATGATTTCACCGGTTTCTATAAGCTTTTCGTTGGCTAATTCTATGGAATATTTATTTTCTAACTTACTGGGTTTAATGCCAAGTAGTGGCTCAAATTGTTTAGAGACGAAACTCAAATCAGCACCCGTATTGAAAAGAACATAAGCATAGTGGTTATTAACCAGAAACCTACCAATTACCACAGATGAGTCCTTACGAGCCTTCTTCGCGTTCATCTCAAATGATTTCCCATTTGAAATCTTACCCTTAAGCTTTGGACATTCGTTCCTATAATGTCCTTCAATCCCACATTCATAACATCTCCTCCTACTGGGATTCGTTGATCGGTCATAACAATCTTGGGTCAAGTGTCCATATCGGTTGCATCGGTGACATCTTCTGCAAGCACCATAATGGCTTCCACCTCAAGTGTTGCATCGAGGTGTTTGGTTAGTGTTCCTAGCATTAGCAACAAATAAACGACCTGATCCTTGGTTCCTTCCTTTCTTAAATTGACCTCCTGAATTACCCGTCCATTTCCTCTTGTTATATCCATCATTGACAACCTTCTTTTCCGATTCGCCTCCATCTCCAGTAGTTTTCTTTCCGGCATCCTTTTTAACCAAAATACCTTTACGAATCGCATCGTCAGTGAGGGTTTTCGCTAAAACACGAGCAGATTGAATCGTATCAGGTTTAGAGGAAGTCACCATCCCCTTCTCTGGTGCTAAACCCCATATGTATCTTTTGATTCGAACATATTCCGGGTTAACCAATCGAGGTACCAGTTTAGCGAGTGCATTAAATCGTGACGTGTAGGTATTAACGTCAGCTCCCTCCATGGTTAATTGCCAGAAATCATACTCAATATTTTGAAGCTCGTTTCTAGGACAATACTCTTGTAACTGCATGTCCTTTAACTGCTCCCAAGATAAACCGTATGCTGCCTCTTGTCCTATAATCTGGATTAAAGAGTTCCACCATTCTAAAGCCTCATCTTGGAAAGAACAAACACCGTATTTGATTCTTTCGGCTGGAGAACAGTTACTAATCTTCATCATAGATTCCATCGTTTCGATCCATCTTATAATCTCCAAAGGACCTTCGGCTCCCGTAAAAGTTTTAGGACCGCACCCTTGGAATGTTTTGTAGTTACATCTAAGTGATTGATTTCCTGAGGGGTTACCCGTAGCAGTTCCAATACCAGTACCTATCGGAGTACCGTTCCTGGTTTTGTTTCCCGTGTTTCAACCTTGGTTGGGGTCCATACCTCGGTTAACATTTTGCTGTTCTATAGCCGCATTAACATGTTGCGCAATTAATTGGGCTAATTCCTTGGGAGTCGTGGGTAAACCAGAACCTCGGGCGGTGCTTTGCCTAGTCCTTGGTGGCATTTTCTTTTTAAATAATAAAGAAATATTAGATTATACGCAATTAATATCACAATTAATAATTAATTAATAATCAAGCATAATTAATAATAACACAATACACATTCATAAAGGAAAATTCTTAATATATTAAGTATCCAAAATTTGGTACCGATACATATTGGCACCTATATTGTCTTAGCGTTTTCCCAAACATAGTACAAATAGGCATAAAGTGCCTATGAAACATACAAGGAAATAAACAAACAAACAAACATCAAAAGAACCTAACATTCCATCTTCATTAGCATCATTTCCCCTTAGCTACAAACACCCATTACCACCTATCATGGATCTGGTGGTGGCGGCAATCCCACTACCCTTCTAATGTGAGTCATGTGAGCCTCAACCTTCCTAAGCCTCTGCAGAATAGTGGAGAATGTCTGGACATCGAAGATATCCGTCGTCTCCAAGTGGGTGATGCAACTACAAAGGTGATCGATAGTAGAGTCTTGAGTGGCTAGCCTATCCTTAATGTGGCTCAAGTGACGCTCGCATGAAGAGCATCGTTCCACCCACTAAGTCTTATCCATATTTGGTGAAGATCCACCAGTAGATGAAGGACCAGTACCACCTTCAACAGGTCGCTTACCCCTTCCGGTGTACACCTTAAGTGGTTTAGGTGTCACCGACTCAGGAGAAGGGTTCGCGGTCGGTGGTGGTGGAGCAGGGGTATCAGTGACTGGAGTAGTAGGTGTAGCAGTCATAGGTAGAGCTAGTACAGGCTGTGAGGTCACTAGGGATGGACTACCAGTAGGTGCGGAGGCAAGTACCGCTGCCTTAGCGGCTTTCACAGCAGCTAGAGCCGCCATGGCCTCCTCAGACAAAGTGAACTCAACCCCAAAGGTCTTAGCTTTCCAGAAAGAGTCACTAGTCTCCATGGTGATACGTCTGAATTTGCTGGTTAGGGGTAGGACAACTGAGGGTGTAGTGGTCATAACAAGTGGAGGTTCTCCTTTGGTTTCCACCCAACCATTGTTCGAACCAATAGCTGAAGTACTCATGTGACCGAAAGCGGAAAAGTTGCCCAGTGGGGGCGGGTGAGTGAGCTGTCGGAATGCAGCTAGTGTCTCCTCTAGCACCGACTTCGGAGAAGGTATATCCTTCGCCTCATCATCGGAGTCAGTGTCGGAAAGGTCAACGATATTCCTAGGTTCAGACATCTGTGACATAAGACCAAAAATTTGTGCTAAGTAATCATATAATATAATCTATAATTAAACAAAATGAAATTTAACCTTTTCATTTATCTTTCCTTCGTTTCGTGAAGTGGGAAAATTAATGTTTGTGTTTAAATATTCAAGTTATAGTTTAGAAATTTTTTTTACCTTCTAATTCGCTATAACCGTTGGCTCTGATACCAACTTCTGTCACACCCCGAAAAAACTTAACTTAGCAGCAGAAGTCTTAATTAAGACGTTCGAGTGGTGATAGACGCCGATTAGCCATACAATATTTAAAGACACACCATTAATGTAGAAGTTGGATATTTATTATTGAAAACACAAGTTTCAAGTCATCAGAGTACATATTATATTAAAACATTATGTCCAACTGTCGGGATATAGAATCCCGCATTTTCCCACGTTTTCTTCACGAAGCTCCTAGTTTTCCTTTACCTGAAAAACACGTTTAAAATATACGTCAACAAAAAGGTTGGTGAGTTCTCAATAATATAAAATATCCTTTTTCATTAAATTTCACTTTCTCCATTTCAAAACTATTTTGTCCATACAAAATCAATATTTATATTTTACCCTAACCCCACGGGACCAAGGCCAACTTACACGAAAGTTGTTTAAAAATCATATAGTCGCGTCAACGACAAACCAAATGGACTCCTTTCGTATTACAACGATAGTTCTCGAAATAAGATTTTATTCTTCAACATTTGTGATAGTTATAAACTAGCAAGGAATATAACAAATGTAATGCTACTAAACCAATAATCAATGCGTACAATAATTCAAAATATTTGCCCCAACATTTAACCAGCGCGACTGGTCGGCAGGCAGGGCGTCACCCGATAGATCTATCAATATTTCTATGCCTTTTTACAGTTAATGATTATAAGACTGCGATAACCACAATTTCCCTGAATATTTATTCTAGTGAATATTTATTCTCGTCAGCCCGACCACGTTAACCCACGTTGGTCAAATCTAAAGCCCTTACAATATCACAATTGTTAAGATTATAAAATGTGTTTTGACACAAACGTGTTTCCTCCCCGAAAACATTTATAAATCACTTAAAATATTTAAAATGGTGGGGATTTCTGAGAAACTCACCTTGACTGTTACTGTCGGTTTTCGTTCACTTCTCGTGTCCTATTCATTTAGTACACGCTTTTAATAATTTATTCCCACAATAATCTTAAGTTGTTCTTTCAAATTAAAGTGTTCACACCACTATCTCGGTCCTTTCAAAATTGTTTAACTTGTTTATTAGTTTTAGTGTTCAACGACCCATTGACGGCTTTGGTTTGGTTAGTCCATATAATATATTCACTCAAGTACATAACATATATATCACAAGCATATATATATATGTATATGTATACACTCACATATATTATATATGTGTCCTTCTATATTACTACCATATATATTTTCCTACCTTATCATCAATTATGCAATTAAACACCTAAGTACTTTCTGTTTATTAATCATTAAATTAATATTTAAATGTAATTATAATAAAACCTCATTTTATTTGCTGAATTATTTATGCCTTCTAAAATTTTTACAATACTTATGTCAACTTGTCATATTTTACCGGTTTTGTCGGTTTAACATTTAACGGTGAATTGTTTAACGTTTTTATGGAAAATTAATCTTTTTAAGTAAAAATATAGTTTTTATAGCTGAAGTAAATGTGTTTTATAATTTAGTTGGTAAAAATATATTTGTTGTCGGTTTAGTTTAAATTTAGTAAAAATGGTTATTTTTAACGCTTTCGCGTCGTCTTACGCGACGTGACTCGCTTATTGTCAAGTTTTATCATCTTGACCACTTTACACACATTATATGGTGTAATATATATGAGTTTGTTAGTTTTAGGGGCAGTTTTACTTCAGCTCCTAAAATCTTTGTCGGTTAGCTTTAAAAAGCCGATTTTTCGACTAGTTAAGTAATCGACACTCATTTTAAAGAAAATAAAGCATGTATATCATATAACACATCAAATATAATTTTTATTAACTTGCAAAAACATAAAATTTCCAGAATTAATATTATGTCATAAAAATCATATTTTATTAGCTAAAAACATGCATTTATTACATATCATAAGTTTATTATGTCACATATTATTAACCATACTTATGATATTAATTTCTAATGATTTATAACTTTTAATAAAACTAACAAAATCAGATTTTATTCTATTTCTTTTGTAGCCTATTTATTATTTTTATTGACTATATCAAAGTTTTACTTTTCCAAGATTTATCCTAGCTTTTTATGACAATTTTTTGTATACTTTTACTTTCTTGTCTTCCAACTTATTGTTATTATTTTTTTAGTTCATGTCAAGCATTTTCAAAATCATATTAACAAGTTTACTAGTAACAATATAGATTTAAACATAAAATCTTAAGTAGATTACATGCATGTACAGTTTATGTGTTTTCCTTTAACAAGAACATATATCTAAGTTAATATTATTAACAATCTTGTATTATTATCATATCATCCTCATTTTTCTCAAAAGTCATATATGTATTATCAAATTTTAACATGCATATTATTGTTTAAGCATAAATCATCAAAACACACATGTGCATGTAACATTAACCAATTGAAAATATACGTGTTCATACTCTCTCTCTCTCTCTCTCTCTCTATCTCTTTGTATTCTCATCTTTTAATCTCATTTTCAATCTTTTAGATCTTAAAATCACCAAACCAAGCTTAACCAATATGAATATGGAAGTAATATGCATGTGTGTGTATGTATATGTGGATTCGGGTTCCACATACACACACACGTAACCCACGGGTCATACATGCATACATATATACTTTGTAATCTTCCATTTTCACATGATTTTAAGGGTTTGGTCGATTGTGCGAACCCTTTTAAGATACAAGAACAAGTACTTTGCATCCAAAACTTAAAGAATGTGACTAGGTTTTTGGATTTTCCTTAGGGTTTTAGAGAGAGGTTCAAGAAAACAAGATGGATGGTCTCTTGGTGTACGCTTAAAGCTTGAATCTTCCTAACTTTGCTTCTAACCCATCTTTCTTGATTTGATGCTAGGGTTTTGATTGTTATTTGGAAAATAATATGAAAATGAAAGAGAGAGAAGGGGGTGGGGGTGGGGTTTCGTCCGCAAGAAGGAGGAAGGGAGGGAGAGAGTGGGTGGTGGTTTATGTTGGAAGGTGTAGTGGTTTATATTAAGAGTTCCAAGGGACATGTGTCTTGATGCATGCACATGGGATTGCTTGGAATGAAAATGGTTTACAACACACTCAATCTAGGGTAAGGGTGAGGGTGAAGTGGATGGCTAGGGGGGGGTATAGTGTAAATATTTTATGTTTTGTTTTAAGTAATTAACAACATGTATTTTATTTACCCCTTTGATCATATTTTATCAAATCCAACTAGTTAGGATTAGTTTTATGTAAAACCAATCACATATTTGAATTCCTTGTAAAATTAGCTTCGAAACCATATAAAGATGTAAATATTTGGAGTTGGTTGGTTTCGGGTCTTTACGGTGAGCGGTATTGGCTTCTACTCGCTTATTTTCTAAATTTCGCGAATCGATCTTTCTAAAATTACACTTATGACCTAATATAATATATTTACTGAATTTATTCTACTCGCTTATTTTCTTATGACCTAATATTAATATATTTACTGAATTTATAATATTTTAGGTCATTCCCAACGTTTAGGAATTTATTTGGACTTTTAACCTTACCCCGGGTCGCTGTCAGTGTCAGTTTGAGCAGATGTCGATACGCGCCAAAACTTAACTTTTTGAACACAATAAAATATAATATTCATATTCTTAGTGTCTTTAGCCTAAAATATTATTATTTTATTTTCCATAAAACGAGATTACACGATAAACACGGATTACATTATCACAGTATTAGTCTTAAAAACCTCAGTTGTCCCACTTGATATCACAGTCATAATCCTTTATCAACTCCAACCATCTCCTCTGTCTCATGTTCAACTCTTTCTGCTCTAAGAAGTACTTCAAACTATTATGATCGGGGTAAATAGTACACTTTGTACCATATAGGTAATGTCTCCATATCATTAAAGCATGCACAAATGCGGCTAGCTCTAAGTCACAGCGTTGGGTAGGTACTCTCATGCACCTTTAACTGTCTGGACGCATAAGCTATCACTTTTCCATGTTGCATTAACACGCAACCTAACCCACGATGCGAAGCATAATTACAAACTACCAAATCCTCATCACCATTGGGTATAGCAAGGATTGGAGCTTGTGTGAGTCTTTTTTCTTCAATTAGTCAAAAGCCTCCTCCTGAAACTTACCCTAAC